>NC_086363.1:744445-959445 GCF_036324505.1 Eleginops maclovinus | reverse complement strand
TTTATATTAATTTTATTCAAATTCATACTTTAAAATAGTCATTTATTGATATTATTTGGCACATTTCATCCAGATATCTTTATTTATTTATTTTTCATATATTCCGATATTCTAATGTTTGCAGGAAAATGTATTTATTTGTATTTTATTTTATCTTTTATTCCCCATTTTTACTTCTTATGTTGATATAAATATTTTTGTTCTATTTTATTTATCTTTTTCCTTTTATTGCACATTATTGTTTTACTTATTATATTTATTTAAATACATGTTATTGTTGATATTTGATTTTATTCTAAAATAGAGCAAAACTCAAATTACCCAGAAGATCCTGACGCTTCGGACAGAAAGCAGAAACTAAATGTGCTGCTCTTGTTTTAGCTCTGAGGTAAACAGCAGCAGAATGAAGACCTGTAACCCGCTGATCTCAACCTCCTGACGGGAGTGTTTGCAGGTGTTTCTGCTGCTTGTTTTTCCCCTGCAGCTCCGATCGATGCTCACACTGAGCGCCTGGAGGAGGCTTGGGTGTGAAGTCAGGAAGTGAACCGGTGCAGCTCCTCTGTGCCGCTTCACATCCACAGGAAGTGAAGAGGAAGCAAAATCAATCAGAGGACACCACTGAGGCCACGGGGGGGGGGGGGGCAGCATTTCATCCTTTATGGGGGATTAAGTCTGAAATTTCATCAACAAAGAAAAATATTCAAGGCGCCTTATTCTGCTATTCATGGGTCTCCCTTCCCTGTAGTGTGTTCTTTAGGTTTTAGTGCATGTAAATGGTCAGCAAAGGCTAAAGTCCCCGTGTTCCCTCCAGAGGGAGTTTGTCACCTTTTCTTTCTGACTTCAGTTTATGCATTTCTTTTAGTTGTTGTTATACTGTGGCCGTAACACCAGGAGGAAGACATTTGCTTGTGAGGTTCTGAGTGTGTGAATGCATGCATGTAAATGGTCACAGCTATTGCAGAATGATCCTTAAGTGCATTGCTAAAGATGTGGAGACCTCTTTTATAAGGCATCACCAAATCACCCCGAGGGTTATTTGGATGTGTGCGAACAAATCTCACGCAGAAGTCGTGGAGATATTTGACTGTGAAACTCATCACTGGCCACCAAATGTCATTAAAATCTAATTTAAGGATTTGGGTTTTCTTCAGACCCCTCTGTGTATTCAGTGATTAAATCCCCAGTTGGAAATGATTTAATTTCCTCCTGATATGAAGCAACATGCCAGAACAAGATTTCTTGAGTTGAAATTCTGTGGAGATATGGACTTACTGTCTTCTCTCATCATCTCATCCCGAGTCTCCGTGTTATTGATCGTAATATGTGCTTTTCCAGGCGGCTCTTGTGCACTCAATCACCCTGCCTTTAATGCAACAAAAAAAAGATCCTTCTGCAATCTGAGCAGCCAGGTCCTGGTCAGCATGTACGGAAAGTTGCATGTGAACTTTCCCATTTACTTTCCTCTTATTCTGCACTTTTGCAGAATAGGAAAAGATCCATTTTGGATGGAGAGCTCGAGAGGAAGTTGCAGCTGCAGCCGGGAAATTATGACCATTTTTCAGATGGAAATCACAAAATTGCTTGTGACATTTCCCTCCGCCTCGGTGTGCTTACTCTGAAAAAAGAAAGCGCCAGGTCCTACAGCTTGTTTTACTTTCATTTCCCACAGAGATCATTTCCCTACAATATATACAGTGTATTATCCCACTGTGTGTACAGATCCTGAAGCTGTAAAATATGTTTGTTCTGTACAGTGAGATGCAGAGAGACAAAGCTGGGAAACAAAGCACTGTTGACTCACAGTATGAGCACAGAGCCTGTATTAAAATGCCCCCTGCAGCCTCTGTACGAGTGTTTCAGGACATACTGCATGAAAACATGTTGAATAATACGTTCACATATCTGGTATTTTATTTGCTAAATTAGGTTCATAAACCTGCAGATACTCAAAAGCAAACATATCTGGGCGAATTCCAGGACAATATAATGAATTTACTTTGCACAGTTTGTAATCACCTCTTCACAAATAGATGTTTTATTTTGAAGGATTTATTTTGCACTTTGAGAACTAAACTCTAACTGAAGGTTAGAAACAGTTGACGAAGAATACAAATAAAAAGCAGTTATTTGCAGATATGAGTCAGATTGTATAGAAGTCTATGAGAAAATGACCCTACTTCACATTTGATTCATTACCTCATTTTACATTTAGCTGATGAGTTTATGGTCTCACTAAAAAATACAAAATCCACTCCACCAAATACAAAGTGAGGCTTCTATAGAAGTCTTTGAGTTTTTGCTCAACTCTCTTGTATCCGCTCTGCTCACCAAAAAAGACTGATGGCCCAAAACACCAGAACTCAAGGTTGTTTAAAACCAATGGAAAAGGGTTTTAAAAATCAATTACAATTGAAGTCTAATAAACATTGACAGCACGTCACACTTGATTCATCACCGTAGGAAGCATTTTCCTGATGAGTTCATGGTCTCCATCTGTCAGGGTTGTGGTAGCAGGACCTAAATGCAGTGACACAATGGGAGGCAGGTATTGGGGTTTAACGAAAGGCGAGCTTCATTTCACAAAAGCTGTAACAACTAAACTCCAAAAACGGTGCGAGCAGGCACGATCATCAGAAGTTAAAGTGGTAAACAAAAACTCAATCAAACCAGAAAGACAGGAGGGCAGCCAGGAGGAGTCCAGACAGGCAGACAGGACTGGGAAACAAACAGCACTGAACCACGAGACACAGGGACATACATGGGAATAACGACGACGACACCACAACGAACACAAAGGGAAGACAGGACTAAAGACACCAGGGTAATCACAGGACTAGACACAGCTGGGAAGGGGGAGGTGAAACACAGGGGCAACAGGTGAGCACGATCAGACAATCAGACAGGAGGGAAACTACAGACAGGAAGTGACTACACAAGACAGGAAGTGACTACACAAGATACATTTCAAAATAAAACAGTAAACTATAAATACAACAGCTGAGATCCTGACACTATCTCTAGCTTAAAGTCTTGTACACGATAAAATGAAGACCTTTTTGAATAGTGACTAAAATATGACAGCTTAAAGCATGGAGACATGCAGCTGAACATGAGCACAACATGTCCTCTTGAACTCTGCGCTCTTACAATGGAAGTGATTTGGGTTTGTTTTACAGTTGTGTACATTAATAACCTTTTCTCTTTAAGAGTAATACAGAAAAGGCTTCTAAGTGCCTGTGGAACAACACGGAAACATGGCATTTAAATGCATATTATTACAGTTTAATTGTTGGCATTTATTGTTTTGCATGATTTAAAACACAAACAGAACAGATCAAAAGAAGTCTCTAATTCTTGACCTTTTGAGGTCTCAAACTGTCCTAATACATGCAGTGTCTGAATGATTTCTCTGTGAGGATAGGCATTACTGGAGGAAAGAGAAACAGCATCCAGAGCAGGTGAGGCGTTTCAATGGGGGTGTATTTCCCCCACCATGATAAAGGAAATACATATGGTGATGTTTGAGTTCATCCCTCCATGAATCAGACGGCTGTGCGTGATGAAATCCTCCGAAACGCCTCATCATGCAGCCCACAGTCAGAATGAAACACAAGCACACACACACACACACACCTCTGATCTCAACATCTGATTGGAGCTCGGCCAACATACTGTGTAATATTCAGCAACACTGTTTACTCAGCGCTGTTTCTGGAGATGGCAGAGGAACATTTCGTGTCAGATGAGTCCTCGAACTCAGCCTCACACACTGCGTTTCTGTCACTGCACAGGGTGGGAAGGCGGGAAGATATCCATTGCAATAGCTCTACTGGTTGCGAAAGATTGTATAGAAGTCTATGAGAAATTAGCTTACTTCTTTTTGATTCATTACCTCTGTAAATATTTTCCTGATGACTCTATGGTCCCAGTCTCCAGTTGTAAGTCTTCTTCAATACAGCATGATGTCTATTTTGTAAATGATGGTCACATTTAGAGTAAAACAGACAATACACCCAGGAATGAATACATTATTGTCGATGTTACCAAAAATTGAGAGGGTGACGGCCCAAAACACCAAATGCAGGTCATTAAAATGTTCATTTAAAAACCAATGCATGCTCAGAGAAGAGGGGGAAATCTATTACACCTCTACTGGTCGCAAAAAGAAGCCAGATTGTATGGAAGTCTATGAAAATGTAGCTTACTTCTCTCCAAAACACCAAACTCAAAGCTTTCCAATGTTCGTTTAATGGGTGCACAGTGGAAGGAGGAGAATAACACCTCTATAGTTGAAGAACAAAGTCAGATTGTATAGAAGTCTATGAGAAATGTGCGTACGTTTCACTCGATTTATTACAGAAGTCATCATTTTCCTGATGAGTTTATCGTCTCCATCTCTAGTTTAGGTCCCATTTAGAGCAGAAAAAGCTTGGAATTGATTCTTGTGTCAGTTCTGATTCCTAAAAAACCAGATGATGACGGCCCGAAACACCGAGAGCATTAAAATAGTCGTCTAAAAACTTCACACCAAACTTAAATCCAATGGGCAACGTCGAGGCGTACCGCCGGCCATATTCGGTATAATGTGTTTGGATGAGTGACTTACATAAGAAGAGATTGCTGCAGAACATTTTGTGTCAGATGGAGCCTCAGCTGAGCTCCCAGCATTTCTTTAAATGCACGAATGAGGGAGTTGGGGAAAAAAATCAATTGCATATTGGCTTTTTCCAACCATCACTCCTGAAATCAGGCTTTTTTTACAGCTTCAGAGAGCAATTTCCTCCGCTGCTGTTTGAGGTTCAGATATCTCACGGGTGATTCAGCATGGCTCCACAATGGCAGCGGTGCTTCACAGCTCTTAGCCGGGGAATAAAGAGCCGCTCAGCCGCCGCTTATCAGCCCGACTCCACTCGGAGAACCCGCGCTGACCGTGTGATTGCAGCGCTGCGAGATTCTGGACTGTAAATGTCAAGATATTGCAGGGGAGGCGTCGCTCTGAGAGCCTTGATGGAGCAACTTTTATCTGGGAGGCGACTGTGTTTGATGTGCTAAATGTGTGGAGTTGGAGCTGAGCAGGAATAGATAAAGAAACAAAGCTAAGGGAGGGGGGAAATAGCATGCTAACAGGGTCAAGATTCTCGTTAGCTTGGATGAGAATGAAGTGTTCATTGGTTGAGGGATGAGCTGGCATGCACAAATGTGGCTCCAGTGACAGGAAGGGCTGACATATTCCTGCTTCTTGCAATCACTAGGGAGTGTTTATGAAGGCGATAAGTCAAACCCACATCCCACCCCGGCAGAGAGAGTCAATCTTTGGTAAAACGAGGAAATGAAAACAATTAGTTATGTTTGATGTGAGAGAGGTTCTCCACTGACGCTGTGAGAGCTGTTGTCTTTCAGTGACTAGATGTGTTGTTGACCTCAGTCTAAATATATCGGGTGTTGTTCTGAAAAAGTACTAATTGTGTCGTCAAGGGGAGAAAAGACAGACGGGTTAATAATCGTCCCACTAGGAAATTTCACGGATCTAAAACTCCAGTGCAGTCAATCAAACCTGAGAGCCTCAGGGGGTAACAGGTCGGTTAATAAGTAGTTATAGATCCTTTTTTAGGTGAAGGAAGTCAGCCTGATGTCCCTCATTATGGACTAGAATTCAAAGCCTTGCATTGAGCATCTTACACCATCTGTCATACGATGAGCAGAGTGGATCCGAATGCAGGGTGTTCAAGGTTTAGCATTTACCCCATGTGGAGGCGGCTAACTGACCTAGCTAGTCTTCAGTGGTTTGCGGAGCTCGAGGCCACTTTAGCCTTCAGGAGTTAGGAGGACCCAACATTGCCGACTAATCCCGTTGAAAGCACTGGCTTGAAACTCTATGTCAGTCTTTGCTTCATGCAAAGAGAGCCTGAACTCATCACCAAAGACCATAGAAATCGCCTTCAGCTATACACTAATGAGTAACCCCACTCAATAAGAAAGGCTAAACAAAAAAGTGTCTTCAAGATCTTCAAACCTGCCCGGCAACTAACTAGTCAGGCTGCTCACAACTGAAATTGCTAGCTGGTGAAAAAACAAGCAGCAAACACAAAACGTCCACTAGAGACAGACTCACTCATACCTCCTGGGCTTTAAATCCCCCATGTGTTTGAGTCTATGGGGGCTAACACAATCCCACCACTGAACCTTGATGTATTGCAATCAAATATGCAAAATATAACATGAATCCTGGAAAGCTCACGTTGTCACCATTAAAGCAAAGTGCCACTAGCTTGCTAATTGAGTGAATACCTTCAGTTACTGATTCAATACAGAAACACAGCGTTCTGCACGTACGGTCCACAAAACAAAGGCCTGCCGCTACATTTGAGTCTAATTAGCCACTGCTAGCCCTGCCTGTAATAACACATTACAATGCTTCTCCTTTTTGTAAGCCTTTGCATTTGCATAATTCATTAGTGTGTAGCAGCATGCATCATGTGACCGAAGCTCTGGTTAGAAACATGCTTCGTGTATGAAGTGTGGTTGCTCTGGTTGTTTGTGTGTTTAATAATGCGCTGCTATAATTGGCTGAGGTTCACCGCCAACAACTCCCAATGGTCCTGTTGACGCACTTTGGAAATAAATGGGTAATCCTGGAGCCCGTGCATTACCTTCCAGCCATTCTTCATCACTGATTTTATTGTGTGTTTCTGCAGCAAACACCCGCCGTAAAGACATGGAGTTTCTGTGTTTGAACACAATGATTGGCGGTGAAATTGGCTCCATTCCAGCTTTGCCTTAGACACAGAAATTGGTCGCTCTACAATCAGCAGTCTATAAATCACAGAGAGATGACTTTACCACCGAGGAGACTCTGAGAAGAGATGGGTTTTGTGAGTGACAGTTTGAAGGAGGTCCTGTAGGATCGTATGTAATACCCAGAGATGAGATCCCAAGAAGAAGAAGAAGAAGATGTCTTGAAGATGGTAGAAGAAGAAGAGCGTATTAACGCGTCGTTTTTTCAAAAGTCCAAACGGGAGCAAGACTTTGGAGTGATATACCTTTGAGTCTTTAAGAATTCAAAAGCATATTTCAATTTAGTTGACATTTAGAAGAAAAACAAAAGGAAAACATTTACGAGAAAAAAGTGAGAATTTTCCAAAGAAGAGGATTAGGGCCACATGAGTTAGAATAATGAGGAAACAGGGACATTTTGAAAAGTCCAAATTTAGAAGAAAAATTCAGAAATTTGAAAAAGATCCGAATTATTAATGAAAATCCCCCAAACAATGGGAGCTTTGAAGGAGCTCCTGCAGGATCCTAGTGTTAGACCCAGAGATGAGATCCCAAGAAGCACAAGATGTCTTGAAGATGGTAGAAGAAGAAAAGCGTATTAACGCGTCGTCTTTTCAAAAATCCAAACGGGAGCAAGATGTTGTGTCTCCCTTGATTTCCCCTCCTTGGTTGTCCCGCCCCTTGACCTGATTAACTGCCCCGCCCTTATTGTTTACACCTGTGTTCACCTTGTATATTTAAGCTGTGTTTGTCTCTGTGCCCAGTGCCGGATCGTTTTGAGTTGTCACCACGCCAGTGTGCGTTATGCTTAGACTTTTGTGACTATTGGAAACTCCTTTTGTGTCGAGTCGTGCTTTTGGGTTGTATCATTTTAGTGGGCCCCAGACGTCACACAAGACTTTGGAGTGAAATAACTTTGAGTCTGCAAGAATTCAAAAGCATATCTCAAAACATTTCCAGTGTTTGAATGAGAGGAAGGGTGCTGGACGACCGCGTCCCATCTCCTGTAATCGAAAGCAGGAGAATAAATAGATTTAAGTCGATGTTTGTAAAAGCAATCTCCTTTCTTCTGTCACCAAACACCCAAACATCACCGGAGCATCAAAGCAAACAGATTTCCCGAAGTGTTCGTTTTTCAGAAAGAGGAACAGAATCAGAGCCAGAGGACGAGACGTTTCATTACTGACGGGAAACAGAAGCGCTTCTGACAGCTGCCGCGGGGAGCAGACACAACATGTCATTTTTTATATAGTATTTTTTCACGATGTGTCGGCTTTGTTTTCAGGAACAACAGCTGTTCGTGTGAGCAGGGAGATTTGGTTTATTAAAGAAGCTGGATTGGGTACCAAACGTTCCCTTTGCTTCGATCACTTAGACTCCAATAAATTCAAACGTTATTCTGTAATTAGGGAGAGATGCTGCACTACAAGACTAACCACCAGTACAGATGGCTCTATTGTTATTTAATCCATCTGAAATATTCCATAAAATCTGCTTTTTAATTCAGGGAGGATCGGTTCAACCACACTAAATTACATTCATTCAATTAAATGTTGTAACAATGGAGAAACGCTGCATCCATTCCCCAATACAGAGGTTACTATCATTTAAACCAGGAAAAAGACGACTAAGGTTAAAAGATGTCCGATTTACTTAAATAATGAATTAAATTCTATTAAATTGACTTTATTACATGTTAAAGTATGTGGGTGAAAATAGAAAAATGCTGCACCAATTTCCTGTAAAATAAACTCCAATAATGATGTCGTTTTTGTATTTTGTACTACCAGAAAAAAGCACATAAAGAATATTCAAAGAAATGATGCGTAATAAATTAATTCAACTCATTTCGGTCTTTATTTATTTCCATCCTTCTGTTAACCTCCTCTTAAAGCAGGAACAGGTGTTTTGTAGACTTGCACTGATTCATTTATATGCCCAAATATTTTTAAAAATGCACACAAATGATAGTTTTAGCACGAACCAAACTGGGGATGTCTTTGTAATAATGCATTTTATCTACAGAGCGCTTTCTAGGGTACTCAAAGACACTTTGCATGCTAAAATGTCCACAAACATCAATAAACAACACACTTTAAATGTAAAAAACACAACAATAAATGCAGAGTAACATGTATAGGTATGTTTCATAATGCATTAGGGAATGGCATTATTATAACCAGTGGATTAATTATTTCAGAAATACTGAAACTGTGGAGGTTTAATAAAAACACTGCATCAAATGTTATGTAAAGTAAAAAGTCCCTCTGAGGTGAAGTGGAATAAAGGCATGAAAGTGAAACCTCAGGTGTTGATTTGAGTGCAGGACTTGAGTAATTGCATATCAAATATATGTCTTACGTTCCTCCTCTGTTGATGATGTGACCTCTGACCCGGCTTTTCTTCCTGTTGTCTGTTGGTAGCGTCCTCTGCAGCTCTCTCTGACTCGCTTTAACGTACAGAAGGTCAGCTCTAATGTGTTGTTGAGCATCACTCAGAGCTGACCGTTGACTTTCAGAGGTAATAACACCTCCACCTCCCGCTCCGTAAGGTCTTCACGGAGATGAAGCATGGACGTAAACAGAACTACAGACGTCTGTACAGGAGGAGAGGGAATCAGGAGCCAAACGCAGGATTAAAGAGGACAACTGGAAGGCACCAAGAAGGACATTTTATCCACGTTTTGCTTCCCCAGGACCAATAGTGTTGACCTCCACCTCCAGATATTCATCCTGCAGGAAAAGCAAATGAAAGACCAGACATCTCTACAGGAGGAGAAAGCATCTCTAGTTCCTTCTTCACCTCAAAACTGAAGCAAAAACTGTCATTTTATGAGCTTTTTCTCCCCAGGGATTCTTAGCTCCACTTCCAGCTCCATAAAGTCTTCACGGAGAAGAGGCATGGATGTAAATTGAACAGACTGTCAATTGCAGACGTCTCTATATGAGGAATAAGTCGAGTATGCAAGCATGGCACAGTTATTCTAATTCTTCCTTCACATGTTGGGAATCAAAAAGGACATTTTATCCACGTTTTGTTTCCCCAGGTCGAATAATGTAGACCTCCAGCTCCAGATATTCATCCTGGAGAAGGAGCAAATGAAAGACCAGACATCTCTACAGGAGGAGAAAGCATTTCTAACCCCTTCTTCACCTCAAAATTGGAGAAAAAATGTCATTTTATGAGCGTTTTGCTTCCCCAGGAATTGTTAGCTCTCCATGAAAATGAAGACCAGACCCTCCAGGAAAGACCAGAACATCACAGACCGCTCCGCACGAGGAGAAAGTTGGCGAAGCATTTCTAATTCCTCCCCACGCTTAAATCCAAAAGGACATTTTATCTGCATTCTGTCTCCCCGGGCCGCCCGCAGATTCAGATTCCCTCCATGCATTCAGAACGGGGGATTTCAGCAGCACTGGGGGGGGGGGGTCACTGGATAATCATACTTTACATTATTCCTGCAAACAGGCGTGTCATGAGACGTGCTTAGAGCTGAATCCTGGAGAAAAGTCCCACGCTCGGGCTGGATATAAACGCTGCAGGACCTCCAGGAGCTGACATAATTGAAGCTTTTCCGCTGTGAACAACATCAGAATGAGAATCAGAGAGAGTGTGTGTGTGTGTGTGTGTGTGTGTGTGTGTGTGTGTGTGTGTGTGTGTGTGTGTGTGTGTGTGTGTGTGTGTGTGTGCTCGAGTTTCTCTTTTTCTCCCTGGCTTCATCCACAGTCAGAGCTGGGAGTCGTCTCATAGAGTCACACCATGTTCTCTCTCACCCTGTAAATCCTGCACAACACGCTCCACTCGTCCTCTTTATGAACCTGCACGCTCTGCTCTTTGAAGAGTGTGTTATTTTACTCTCTGTCTCTGCATGCACCATTCACACCAGAGAACACTGCTCTGATTCCTATCCCCTGTATCTTATTACCAATAGAAATGACACCAAGCTCAGTGCAAAGGGAAGAGGCCGGCAGGGTCAGAGTGATCTGGTGTTTCTCAGACTCATCGGCGTGATATTTATCCTTCTGTCGCCCGTCTCTCTTTGACTCATCCTCCTCTCGCTCTGCTGTCGGTGAACTCTGATATCTGAGAGAGCTGCACAGATGTCACAGGAAGCTCTGCTATAAAGTGCTCGATGTGTTGCATGTAATATAATGTTACACAAAGTAGTATCAAAGGACTCGTAAGCAGTGCCGGCGCTAAGGGGGGGCATTCGAGGGCCGTGCCCCCCCTAGCGGTCATTGATGCCCCCTCCTACCAGCTGTGAAGCATATTCTCGATCTGTCACAATCGACTATAATTGACGCTGAGTTCGAAGTTGCTAAAGAGTTTTTAATGTCACAAAAGCAAGCAAGCCCAGCCCCCCCCCCGCCAATGAC
Source organism: Eleginops maclovinus (assembly GCF_036324505.1). Taxonomy (NCBI): domain Eukaryota; kingdom Metazoa; phylum Chordata; class Actinopteri; order Perciformes; family Eleginopidae; genus Eleginops; species Eleginops maclovinus. Next base: position 948,295 of record NC_086363.1, on the reverse strand, counting down.
CCAATGCCCCTCCAGTAGATCTGCTCTGGCCCCGACTCTGCTCGTAAGTAATGTAAAGAGCATGCTGCGAGTGAACTAGGTTAAAAATAAGGCCTCTGAAACTGTAATGAAGAGCGATAAGGTAAACAAACCACCTTTAGTAAGTTCAGGTAAACTATTCTCATCATTACCTGAAGCTATTCGGGTACGGAAGATAAAACGTGTATGGAAAACGTTAACGTGGCAATGTGACAATTATATTATATATGTATTAGTTAGTATAGTGTTTTATGTTATATATTTCTTATTTGTATCTTGTGTTTACATTTCAGTTGTTGGTCATTTAAAATATATTTGAGTCAGTATTCTATATTATAGAAAACCTCCTGACGTTGAACCTTTAGACCTCTCTTCCGTTCGTCACGGTCGATCAAATCCTCACGAGGTCATCATTTCCACCTGATGAAATAACACCTCTGTCATTGCCATTAAACTGAAGTCATAACGGCGAGGACACGGCTTGGTATCCGAAGGTAACGAGGTGATAAGGGCTTCATCTCTGAATGACAGCCGTTCTTAAACCTGAGTCTGAAACGCGCTCTGCAGAGGGGAGGCGGGAACAGTGAGGACTCATCTTCACATGATCCCACGACTCTACTCAACAATCTGAGCTCACTTTCTCTGAATCCTGTAGAAAAGGTTGATTCTGCAAAAACGAAAGGACCTGCCTCTGCAACGCTTTGAATGAAAGGACAGTTTTAGTTTTCCCGCAGGATTAATAACGGAGACGCTGAGTCGGCGTTTACCCCTCTGTTGTATTCCCTTCTTGATGGAGTGTTCAGGGCCAAAGGAAAAACTAACTTCTGTATTTTCGGCCACAACACATTGTTCGTGATAGGCTAAAGGGGCGGGACATCCCTAAGCAGGTTGACCAATCACAACAGCGCCAGCCAGCTAACCAATCAGAGCAGACTGGGCTCTGGTTTCAGACAGAGGGTGAAAAGAGGAGCTGCAGTATGAGAACAATAAAAATGCCCCACACCACAGAAAAAGGCAAACAGAGCTCAGGGTTGTGGTCAAAAACATCTCCCGACTCCGGCCTTCACTCTCCGACTCTGTGGCAGAAACGCACGCCTTCATCACGTCCCGATTGGACTACTGCAATGGGGTCCTCTCTGGGGTTTCCGTGCAAAACCCTGGAGAGGCTCCAGCATGTCCAGAACTCTGCCACCAGGGTTCTCACCCGGTCCAAACCATGGCAGCACATCACCCCCACCCTCATCCACCTTCACTGGCTCCCGATCAAGTCCCGGATCACTTTCTACAAGTCTCCCCATGGCCTCGCTCCACAGTATCAGACCTCCTGCATCCCTACACCCCCACACGGAGTCTGCGGTCCTCGGACACGGTCCTTCTCTCTGTTCCCCGCACTCCGCAGTGTTGCGGCCTCTGACCACTAACTCATCTCACCCCCGTTCTTCTTCCACAGCTGTTTCCTATTTTATTCACCCTATCTCTCTATTCTTTTATTCACCCTATCTCTCTATTCTTTTATTCGCCCTATCTCTCTATTCTTTTATTCACCCTATCTCTCTATTCTCTTATTCACCCTCTCTATTCTCTTATTCGCCCTATCTCTCTATTCTCTTATTCACCCTATCTCTCTATTCTCTTATTCACCCCATTGTTTATTTGTTTTCTGTCTGTCCTCACAATATGGAAAGCGGCCTTGGGTTCCTAGAAAAAATAAAATAAATATATTTACAAAACATAAGAAGTTAATAGAATAAAATGTAAGACAAAACTCAATAAAGTAAAGTATAAATTAAAGATTAAAAGAAGTTAAAGAAAGAATAACTTTGGACACTAAATAAAAAGTATACTTTCATTATATTTTATTTTATACTAAAGGGAAATTAAATCAAATCAAAATATTTATATTCTCACAAGAACTTAATTTATTAATTCTCAATAATTATTATTTTAAAAATGATTTATATGATTGTATAAACATAAGAAGTTTAAGTAAAATAAAAATGTGAATTCAAACAAACAGAATCAAAAGTATTTGCTTAACATAGAAAGATGAGTGGAATGTGCACACTGACTAGAACCACTTACGTGCACCTCTTCAGTTGCTGCCAATATGAAAAGATGAGCTCTTTGCAGAGACTCATCAGGGAGCTGTAGGGAGTCCACTACCTGAAATATTCTGCTGAATCAAACTGAAATAAAACACAACATCCTGAAAGCGTCTTCGTCTCCCTGCAGGAGAGCCAGGCGTCTGTTTGATGCGTGTCACAGACTGCAAAGCATTGTGGGGGGCTAAATGCTGCAGGCCGCCCACAGCAGGCAAACAATTAGCACACACACACACACACACACACACACACACACACACACACACACACACACACACACACACACACACACACACACACACACACACACACACACCATGGAGTGCCACGTTAATTATCCTCACAGTCCTACTGCAGAACATTAAGCCGGTGCAATTAGCGAGCAATCACTAACAAAGTCAGAGAATACGGTCACACGGAATAAACAGATACTGAGTGTGTGTGTGTGTGTGTGTGTGTGTGTGTGTGTGTGTGTGTAATGTGTGTGTAGCTAAGAAAAGGTAGGGCAGTTCTTGTTTAGGGTGAGCTTCAGGTGGTGAGCAGGCCTCCACTGAGAGATGTCAGCAGGACAAACAGACCCAATTAATGAGTAATTCATTTATTGTTTTTATTCTATTGAAAATATTTCTCCAGGATTTTAGGGTTAGACAAAATATATAAGAAAATAATGAATAATCTTAAGCATGCATTCAAAGCATCTAACATTTCTTTATAATTCAGGAATAAATGATAGAAAATCTCATATTATTTTTCATTTTAAAGTCAGTAAAGGTCACAGCACTTGAAAGGAACCTGTCAAGGATCACATGACTCCCCGTGATGCTCTTAGGATGGTATTCAGCCTATAATACTTGTGCTTCAGTCAGGTTGTGGTATCAGTACTCGGACTGAAGTCTAAATACTGAGGTTTTGTTTTGCAGAATATCAGCAGCCGGCCCCTGTCGCTCCTCGATGTGTTTCCCCACTTTTAGATTTTCTCAATCTGTTTTTTATTTGCAGCTCAGCTTGTGTTTGTGGCCTCTGGCTAAACTCCTCTGTTGTGAAACAAACACACTGAATAAATACTTGTTGATGGGAGGATTAAACAGAGCGTTCTGGGTCGGGGTACTGACGGTAGTGCAAGAAGTACTCAGACGTTAACTTGTTTATATACATATTTATACCATCTTTTTGAACCATCCATTTCTCTTAAAAGTCTCATGTTTGTACAGATGTATTTAGTATATTTTTACTTAATTTTATCTCTTTATTGCATATTTTTCTTTACCCTCTAATGTTTATATATACATATTCTTGCGTGCAATGCATTCTGGGAAATGTAGGCACTGCCTTTTCTGTCTGTAGAAACCTATTGCTTTACATTTACCATTATTTACAGTGTGTGTGTGTGTGTGTGTGTGTGTGTGTGTGTGTGTGTGTGTGTGTGTGTGTGTGTGTGTGTGTGTGTGTGTGTGTGTGTGTGTGTGTGTGTGTGTGTGTGTGTGTGTGTGTGTGTGTGTGTGTGTGTGTGTGAATGGTCACTGTAAAGCTGCTGCTTACCAATGATCCTCCCCAGTTATCTCATAATGGGATATATTCAAATTTCCAAAGATTGCTCAGGGAAAAATTTGGAGTGGAGTTCGTAAACACTTCAGTTTAATAATTCAATTACACACACACACACACACACACACACACACACACACACACACACACACACACTGAAGGCCAGGGAGTGTTTACAAGGGCTCTCGGGGGTGTTGCCCAATCCAGTTCTCATAGCTTAATAGCGGTTTTATTGGATGGAGAGAGGAGCGGGAAATGAAGGGAGGGCAAAGACAGCAGAGGCGGAGGTTTGACTCCAGAAACAACCCGCTGGCTGGATCTTTATCCCGGATTTGCTGTGATAAATGCATCTTTCTTTCACCCTCTGCTCAGTCTTCATAGTATTTTCTTTATAAAGGGGGGAGTTGTTTGGTTCTCCCAGAGCAGTGGGAGGACGGAGCAGAACCTTGCTTTAGAGCGGACTATTTGTCCGGTAGTGGGCGGAGGTTAACGTCTACATTTACCTCCCGCTTCTCGCCCCGAGGAGAAACCATCCGTCTCTCTGACAGCAGGACGAAGATGGATCCCACAGAGATTATCCTCAGAGCAAGAGGAAGAAGAGGAGGATGCAACACCTAAAAGAGCGAAAAGAGGGCCAAGACCTCCCTGGATTGCTCATCATGTCAGTATTTTAAAGGATTAGCCAAATTAAAAGCATATAGCTTTAAATTAAGAGTTACAGAGGCTAATATTGTGGATATGGCAATTAAAGAAAACCCTGGATATTTGCCAATTAACCAATTAACAGACTGAGAGAAGAGTGTGTGTTTATGTGTTACTGCAATGTGTGCTTTTACATTTGATACTTTAAGTACATTATACTGATGGAGTGTTTGTGTGTGGTGACTGTGTGGGTGAGGAATCTGAATAACCTTCATTTTTATTGTTTGTTTATTTTTATTTTATTTTTATTTTATTAATTTATTTAATTTATCTTAAATTTAAAAATGTATTTTTATTTATTCTTTTATTTTGATTTATAATTGTAGTAATAAGTAGGAATAAAGCCAATTTAAAAGGTGTATGTCCTGTATGCTTTAAAAGCAGTCAAACCAGAGTTGATAGGAGGACAACACGAGGGTTAAAACTTTTGTATTTGTACACTGTGTTGAAAGTGAGTTTGCATATGAGTGTCGGACAGACGACTTCCAGAGCGCCGAACCCCGAGAAAAAGCTGCCAATGTCAGAGTGACCCAGTTCAAAACGGCCCTGATTTAAAAAAAGACTTTCTCTCAAAGACAGAGGAGGCTTCAGAAGAGTCCTTCATCTCTGCTCATCTAGAGGAAGAGGAAGAGGAAGACGATTCCCAGAGGGTCCCTGCAGGGTCAGAGTGAGCGGAGCTTCATGTCCCTCATTGGGAAATGATCTACAGAGTGGTTTAATGGGAGACTACAGAGAGTCATCGGCTCCTGCTCTGCATAATTTACAACAACCCAAATCCCGTCGGACCTCCTCCCTGAAGAGCGTCTCTGGAGATGAAGTGGGGGTAATCACCTGAGAGGTTAGAGAAGGAAGAGCAGGACAGCATGATCTTTAATCTATCATTTGAATGCATCGGAAGGCTGTCTCAGTCTGACGGTCCTATCTCAAAGCCAAAGGCTGCTAATGTGAGTCCTAAAACACTTCCAGTCCGCACATGTCAAAGTCAAGGTGTTTCTGAATGGGTTTTGGTTAGATACCCAGAACCAGGTCTTATAACTTAAAGGAACAGTGTGGATTCTAGCAAAGACCGTGAGAAAAGAAAAAGAAGAGCTGGATAAAAATACCTGAAATCTACTGCCTTTACATCGGACAATAGTTGGTTGCAGGCCCTTACACGCCCTTCAGTTGGTCCCAAACTCTTACCCTTTGTTGTAATGTTTTTAATTTAAACGTATTTTATTTATTATTATTATTATTTACTTATTTATTATATTATTTATTAATTATTATCTACTTATTTATTAATATTATTTATTATTTATTTATTAATATTATTTATTTATTATTATTATTATTTACTTAATATTATTTATTTATTATTTACTTATTTATTATATTATTTATTATTATTATTATTATTATTTACTTATTATTATATTATTTATTATTATTATTTACTTAATATTATTTGTTTATTATTATTATTATTTATTTATTATTTACTTATTTATTATTATTATTTATTTATTATTATTATTATTTATTAATATTATTTATTTATTATTATTACTTATTAATATTATTTATTTATTATTATTTATTTATTTATTAACTTAGATTTCAATTTTTTTAATTGCATTTTTTTTTCATTTCATTGTTTTATCCATGTGTAAAGTCTATGCTATTCTGTTACAAAAAGAAACCCCAAATTGCAGAAATGGAGTATGTCTTATCTTGAGTTTTCTGCCTGCAGACAAACTCCACGTCTCTGCACACGTCTGTAAATTGCAAAGTGTTCAATGGAAAAGCAGCTAATCGTTACCCTGTCAGAGAACTCATTACCTCTCAGTGATATGAGAGCTCTCTCCTGGTCTAACACACATTTACTCCTGAAGGTGGATTTCTGCAGGAATAATGAGAATATTGAAACAGAGCAATCCAAATTGGCCTGTGAAGCCAAAGGAATCCAAATACTGCAGTTTTGTGTTTTCATCGCCCGCTCTATCCATAATGTCTTTTCTATGTCTGCAGTGTCTTTACAGCACATCTCACACACACATGCATCCTCTCTTATTTCATGATCAAACTGGGAATAAGGAGAACAAAGGTTTTAAGCCTTGAGCTTTTTCATGTCTGCAGAGCATCGCCCCGACACGCTCCAGACTCTTCATCATGAAGTGATTCAATTATAGGAAACAAAAGATAATCTACAAACAGATGAGTCACCGGGAGAGACCAACCGGGGCCCATCACACTCACAACTTCAGACTTTAAGGAAGAACTGAGTCGCCGGGAGAGACCAACCGGGGCCCATCACACTCACAACTTCAGACTTTAAGGAAGAAATCCTGTTGTTATTATCAAATAAAAGAGTAATGATAACAACAACAACAACAATAATAATAATAATAATAATAACAACAATAATGTAATAATAATAATAATAATAATAACAACAATAATGTAATAATAATAATAACAATAATTATATTAATAATAATAATAATAACAATAATAATAATAATAATAATAATGATAATAATATTAATAATAATAATAATAATAATGATAATAATAATAATAATAATAATAATAATAATGATAATAATAATAATAATAATAACAACAACAATAATTATATTAATAATAATAATAATAATAACAATAATAATAATAATAATAATGATAATAATAATAATAATAATAATAATGATAATAATAATAATAATAATAATAATAATAATAATAATAATAATAACAATAATAATAATAATAATAATGATAATAATAATAATAATAATAATAATGATAATAATAATAATAATAATAATAATAATAACAATAATAATAACAATAATAATAATAATAATAATAATAATAATAATAATAATAATAATAATAACAATAATAATAATAATAATAATAATAATAATAATAATAATAATAATAATAATAATAATAATAATGTAATATTTCTATTGATAAAAACATATATAATTGCAATAATGTTAAAACAACTACTACAAAAAAATGTCATTTACAATCAAAATCAACATTAAAATTAAAATGATAATTAAATACTAAATAATTATAGAAAATATATAAATCAAATATATGATTCAAAATATTTAAAAAAGGATCTTTTAAATGATGAGATGAACTCAATTTGGACACTTCACGATTGCCTCAGCGACCAATAAAGGCCATTAAGGATCCTATTGGATGAACTCTACTATCATTGGTGCTGTTTCAGAGGTTTTTCCAAGCATGTTTGCTTTATTACTCTAATTGTAAACCATTAAAAACAACCCATAGTGGAGGCGTGTGTTCAATAGTGCACAGCTGTTCATTTGTCAACCACACCTTGGTGTTGTTTTGAATGTAAAGTACTCAGTGAGCGTTTTATCTGTATGTCTGTGTGCCTCAGCCAGTATGATTGCAGTCAGTGAAGCAGAACAGGAGGAAGAAAGGCGACTTCACTTCATCAATGTTCGAGTTAACAGACTGGCAATCCTGCAGGAGGAGGGAATCCAAGCAGGAGAAACAAAAGCAGAGAGCGAGGGCTGCAGAGAGCTCTAAACACAGATGGCTGGGAGAGCAGTGGACATTATCACCAAGTGGCAAAGGGAAATGGCTGTGGAGCTGTGTGAATACAGGCTGAAGGACTGAGGGGATAACGAGGCGGGGGGGGGGGGGGTTAAAGGGAAGTGAGCAGGTGGATCTGGGTAATGGTGGGTGACCCTAATGTTTACTCCAACAAAATAAATCCTAATTGTTCTCGATATTTACAACGAAAGTCCAGAAACCAGTGTCAGTTTGCACCATCAGCAGGAGAGGACTCTTTAAAGTAGAGACGCTACATACTGATATACACCTGAACATCAGCAGGAGAGGACTCTTTAAAGTAGAGACTCTACATACTGATATACACCTGAACATCAGCAGGAGAGGACTCTTTAAAGTAGAGACACTACATACTGATATACACCTGAACATCAGCAGGAGAGGACTCTTTAAAGTAGAGACACTACATACTGATATACACCTGAACATCAGCAGGAGAGGACTCTTTAAAGTAGAGACTCTACATACTGATATACACCTGAACTTCAGCAGGAGAGGACTCTTTAAAGTAGAGACTCTACATACTGATATACACCTGAACATCAGCAGGAGAGGACTCTTTAAAGGATAAAGGAAGGAAATGTAGAAATTGACTTCCCTAAAGATAAAGGTGTATTTGGAAAAGCGTCTGAAATGTGGAAAAGAATCCTCCTTTCTTTTGATAATCCAGTGAAGTCACTCACACTGTTGTTCTAAATAAATCACACATAGCAGTCTTGGTTTTAATTTAACTCGGCTGCATGTGTTATTTTTCTGAAATGGTGACGCTGAATATTAACGCAGACCCTACAACACTTGTCAAATCTTGGTGCAGCTCTGCAGAAAAGTTGGATCTTTCCCCTTGTTTTTTAACTTCTAAACACTCCTTCTGATATGAGGATGAAACGAAATGGAGAACACAGTAGTGCACACACACACACACACACACACACACACACACACACACACACACACACACACACACACACACACACACACACACACACACACACACACACACACACACACACACACACACACACACACACACACACACACTCCACTGCATGCATACATTGTTGTTTCTTGACGTTTCATTTTCAATCCAATCACATCGAGTTAAACTTATTGAAAGACGATGACTCCCTTAAATTAAACCGTGAAGCTGTTGTTTCTTCAGCAGTTTTTATTCCACTCTGGCACAGGATTCTCTTCGGATGCAGGAGAAAATCTCAAAGAGTTATCTGAATGTTGTGTGTGTGTTGTGAATGTTCTTCCTCCTTTAATTTGTAACTCCACCTTTTTTAATTAATAACCACAGAGAAGCTGAGGATTGATGATGTCTCACTATGTGTAAAAAAATAGCTAAAATTAATCGTTTTTTACTTTAATAAAAGAGAGGCGTGTTTCCATAATGCACGATGATAATGTGGCTTTAAGAAAGTGTGTGTGAAAGGTTATTAATGTGTGTTTGAATAAAAGACATCCATCAGCTCAGCAGTGAATGAGCAGTGCAAGAAGTGATTAATAAAGTCTCTTTAAATTACACATTTCCACAGAGTGCATGCTGGGCTTTCAAAGGTTTACAAACGTGGCTAAAATAAAAAAGCCGTAAATACTGAGAGGGCATAAAGCACATGATGATAGGTCAGAGTAAGAGAAAAGGAAATAAATTATGGAAGACGGTCATGGAGATAAACATGTTCAGTGGAGCTTTTGGAGGTTATCACTAGAAATAAAAGGAGGCCAAGGGTGAAAGATAAAGAGACTCCTTTAGATTCAGACTCAAGGAGGGTCTACTGCCATTATGCAACAGAGTGCCGTTTACTAAAAGCTGCAGAAATCAAACACTGCAAATACAACGGAGACCAGGGGACACTAAAGAGAGACGCACACAGCTGGAGACCAGGGGACACTAAAGAGAGACGCACACAGCTGGAGACCAGGGGACACTAAAGAGAGACGCACACAGCTGGACACCAGGGGACACTAAAGAGAGACGCACACAGCTGGAGACAAGGGGACACTAAAGAGAGACGCACACAGCTGGAGACCAGGGGACACTAAAGAGAGACGCACACAGCTGGAGACCAGGGGACACTAAAGAGAGACGCACACAGCTGGAGACCAGGGGACACTAAACAGAGACGCACACAGCTGGAGACCAGGGGACACTAAAGAGAGACACACACAGCTGGAGACCAGGGGACACTAAAGAGAGACGCACACAGCTGGAGACCAGGGGACACTAAAGTGAGACGCACACAGCTGGAGACCAGGGGACACTAAAGAGAGACGCACACAGCTGGAGACCAGGGGACACTAAAGAGAGACGCACACAGCTGGAGACCGGGGGACACTAAAGAGAGACGCACACAGCTGGAGACCAGGGGACACTAAAGAGAGACGCACACAGCTGGAGACCAGGGGACACTAAAGAGAGACACACAGCTGGAGACCAGGGGACACTAAAGAGAGACGCACACAGCTGGAGACCAGGGGACACTAAAGAGAGACGCACACAGCTGGAGACCAGGGGACACTAAAGAGAGACGCACACATGTTTCTGCATGAGCTTTGGAACAGTTGTGTTTCTGCATCCTCTCTGAAGCTGCAGCACGTTCCTCCGGATGGAACAGGTTCAGGCTGTTGAAGCATGACGGAATAGATGAAAAACAGCAGCCATTCCTGAAATGCATTTTGGAATTCACAACCAAACAAACACACTGGAGATTTTTCTGGGCAGGATATATATTTTACAGGTAGATTGGATATCACCGCACAATAGGACATACAGAGCTCTGCTTCCAGAACTGGATTCAATCCTCCTCTGCCGTCACACACCTGCAGGAAGCTTTGATTTGAGGAAATCAAACAGAATGGAGGATCATCAGCTCGTTATAGATGCTGCAGGCTGCTCTCAGTCTGAGCTCTCTGCACACAGATACAAGTACACTGAAGAGGAGATATAATACTGGATATCACTCTCTGTGTGTTTGTCAATATAGTCTAATATATATCAGATCTGGTGCTTGAGTAAAGTAGAAGTACTCAGGTCTTGTACTTGAGTAAAGTAGAAGTACTCAGGTCTTGTACTTGAGTAAAGTAGAAGTACTCAGATCTTGTACTTGAGTAAAGTAGAAGTACTCAGGTCTTGTACTTGAGTAAAAGTAGAAGTACTCAGGTCTTGTACTTGAGTAAAAGTAGAAGTACTCAGGTCTTGTACTTGAGTAAAGTAGAAGTACTCAGGTCTTGTACTTGAGTAAAGTAGAAGTACTCAGGTCTTGTACTTGAGTAATGTAGAAGTACTCAGATCTTGTACTTGAGTAAAGTAGAAGTACTCAGATCTTGTACTTGAGTAAAGTAGAAGTACTCAGGTCTTGTACTTGAGTAAAGTAGAAGTACTCAGGTCTTGTACTTGAGTAAAAGTAGAAGTACTCAGGTCTTGTACTTGAGTAAAGTAGAAGTACTCAGGTCTTGTACTTGAGTAATGTAGAAGTACTCAGGTCTTGTACTTGAGTAAAGTAGAAGTACTCAGATCTTGTACTTGAGTAAAGTAGAAGTACTCAGGTCTTGTACTTGAGTAAAGTAGAAGTACTCAGGTCTTGTACTTGAGTAAAAGTAGAAGTACTCAGGTCTTGTACTTGAGTAAAGTAGAAGTACTCAGGTCTTGTACTTGAGTAATGTAGAAGTACTCAGGTCTTGTACTTGAGTAAAGTAGAAGTACTCAGATCTTGTACTTGAGTAAAGTAGAAGTACTCAGGTCTTGTACTTGAGTAAAGTAGAAGTACTCAGGTCTTGTACTTGAGTAAAGTAGAAGTACTCAGGTCTTGTACTTGAGTAAAGTAGAAGTACTCAGGTCTTGTACTTGAGTAATGTAGAAGTACTCAGGTCTTGTACTTGAGTAATGTAGAAGTACTCAGGTCTTGTACTTGAGTAAAGTAGAAGTACTCAGGTCTTGTACTTGAGTAAAGTAGAAGTACTCAGATCTTGTACTTGAGTAAAGTAGAAGTACTCAGGTCTTGTACTTGAGTAAAGTAGAAGTACTCAGATCTTGTACTTGAGTAAAGTAGAAGTACTCAGATCTTGTACTTGAGTAAAGTAGAAGTACTCAGATCTTGTACTTGAGTAAAGTAGAAGTACTCAGATCTTGTACTTGGGTAAAGTAGAAGTACCAGAGTGTAGGAATACTCTGTCACAGTAAAAGTATTCTAAATGTTCCTCCAGTGAAAGTAGAAAGTACTCTCCTCTAAATGTACTTAAAGTAGCGACAGTAAAAGTAGTCATTGTCTGATTGGTCCATTTCAGAATAATATCTCTGATATGTTTTATAATGATTGATCATTAAAGTGTTCTCAGAGCTGGTAAAGGTGCAGCTAGTTTGAATGGCTTTGTATACTGCAGGGTAGCTGCTGGATTTACTGCAGGTGAACTACAGTCTGATTTAAGGGGGATTATATTTACCATCATTAATCCAGATCTGCCTAGCAACTAAAGGGATTAAATAAATGGAGTTTAGTAGAAGTACAACATAGCATACAATTGAAATACTAAAATAAAGTACAAGTACCTCAAAATTGTACTTAAGTACTTGAGTAAATCTCCTTAGTTACTTTACAACACTGGGAATAGTCTCTGGTGACTGACAGCTGTCCCAGTCTCCCCTCCAAACACACCGGAGTCATTAAACCCATCAGCCAACAGGTGGCGACTTCCTGATTCACTTCGCCTGTCAGCTGTTGCTCTCTGTGTGTACTTATGAGTACTTTTAGGAGTAGAATAAGTACATTTAGATATGAAGCAGTCTCATGTTAAATCAGGACGATTCTCCTCTTTTTGGATTTAGCCGTTTAAGGTGAAGATTTCAACGACGTTGTATAATCTAACGTCACTCATCATGATCGATATCTCAAACCTAAAGGGTAAATCAGTCATTTTATTTCATTTAGCTTGCTGATTCACTGATATCACTTCGCTGATTCACTGATTATATGTGCTTTATTGGTGTGGAAATGTCTGAAAATGTGACGAAATGTTAGTAGCTGTTAATGGACGCTTGTAATGCTAACCATTAGCTTAACGTGCCTCCTATGAGCTAACTGCAGGACTTTAAGGAGCATTAGGGTCAATACTCTTCCCAGAATGTGATTCATTTACCTAAAACACGGTACCTGATCTATTCACTGCAAACTCAACAATCAGCTTATCGAATAATTGATCAATTTACAGAATAATATAACTTACAAACCTAATCTATGACGGTTAAAAAATACGGATTTCCTGATAAACGTACAATTCTTATGACCACAGTTATCATTCATTCCACAAGTTCACCCTTTATTTCCACACAATGCCAGTTTTCCCTTCACATAGGCAGTCAGAAATGAACACTTCTGGATACAGTCTCCCTCCCCAATGACCTTCCTCTCCATCACAATGCATTTCTCCAACAGACATTTTTTTCTATAACAATCACGACAACAAAAGATGAGGTAATGATCACAGAGGAAGTCCAGAGGGAAGGACGTGCTCTTTTGTCCTCTCTCTTTGTGGTGGATATCATCCTACAGAGGACAGGAGGTCAGTAAAAACATCATCTCATTACACAGGTAATCACCAGCGGGCCGTGTCCGTTCATCATACTTAACAAACTACTTCAACCTAATTTGGTGGTAATGAAAACCAGCCTCATTAGCAGGTCTGTCGGGTCATTTGTCGCTGTAATCATTGATAAAGTGGCTATTAGAGTCACACTGTTGTTCATTTGAGACACCGGTAACATATTAGCAGTGGAGGAAGAATTAAATCATTTTAAATGCTATTTCTCTAAGAACCTTACAACAGGTTGGAGCAGGGGAGATCATTCACGTCACCACCGCTAAGCTAAAGGAGGCTAATGTTGGGCTATAGAGGAACTACAGCACGGTCACATGACTTCACATCACCACCGCTAAGCTAAAGGAGGCTAATGTTGGGCTATAAAGGAACTACAGCACGGTCACATGACTTCACGTCTCCACCGCTAAGCTAAAGGAGGCTAATGTTGGGCTATAAAGGAACTACAGCACGGTCACATGACTTCACGTCTCCACCGCTAAGCTAAAGGAGGCTAATGTTGGGCTATAAAGGAACTACAGCACGGTCACATGACTTCACGTCTCCACCGCTAAGCTAAAGGAGGCTAATGTTGGGCTATAAAGGAACTACAGCACGGTCACATGACTTCACGTCTCCACCGCTAAGCTAAAGGAGGCTAATGTTGGGCTATAAAGGAACTACAGCACGGTCACATGACTTCACGTCACCACCGCTAAGCTAAAGGAGGCTAATGTTGGGCTATAAAGGAACTACAGCACGGTCACATGACTTCACGTCTCCACCGCTAAGCTAAAGGAGGCTAATGTTGGGCTATAAAGGAACTACAGCACGGTCACATGACTTCACGTCTCCACCGCTAAGCTAAAGGAGGCTAATGTTGGGCTATAAAGGAACTACAGCACGGTCACATGACTTCACGTCACCACCGCTAAGCTAAAGGAGGCTAATGTTGGGCTATAGAGGAACTACAGCACGGTCACATGACCTTCACGTCACCACCGCTAAGCTAAAGGTGGCTAATGTTGGGCTATAGAGGAACTACAGCACGGTCACATGACTTCACATCACCACCGCTAAGCCAAAGGAGGCTAATGTCGGGCTATAAAGGAACTACAGCACGGTCACATGACTTCACGTCACCACCGCTAAGCTAAAGGAGGCTAATGTTGGGCTATAGAGGAACTACAGCACGGTCACATGACCTCACGTCACCACCGCTAAGCTAAAGGAGGCTAACGTTGGGGACCATGACTCATTAAGACGCTTATTTTATTAGCACGGATTTATTGCCGTATTTTATGTGGGAGAAGTCTTTTCAGCTTGTGTTCATGCTAACAACCAAAAACACATTCAAAAACCATTGAAGAGGGAACCGGAAATTCTCAAATGCTGACAAATCTCTAGATTAAGGACTCATTCCTGCACCATTCTGCATTTAAAGATTCATTTCATACCATATGTTATGATCAAGCTTAATTTAAAGGCATGATACTAGACTGATCCCAATTTCAGTTATCGTCCCTGCCATTTTAACTCAGAAATACTCACACAGTTCTCAATTGAAGTATCTTCCCTCAGGTAGGAGGCGTCTGGCGTCCGGGTCGGTACATTAAATCATTTTCCGGTCTTGTAAACAAGCCCTTGGCTCCATCTCTGCAGACTCCTTTTTGTTCTACAGTTGATCTTTGGGTTAATGCACTCTGAGCCTCTCTGTGCAGATAACCCCCGTGGGACATTTATTGTCTGGCTGATCACTTTAAACTGTGAATATGGGGTGTATAAATCTCTAATTACATGCTAACGATGGAGCGCTCAGTCTCAATTACATGTTAATTGAGTCAGGTGACAACACTCTTTAGTTTTCCTACACCACGACTTCATTACTAATTTACTAATGAGTGTCTCCTGTTGGGAAACCTACAAACTTTGCAGGTAAATGTTGGTTCTACATATTCTTTAAGGACATTTTACACAAGTCTGACTGATACCCAAACTAGAAATATTTTCATTGAGTAATCTGCCAATCTAAGTGATATCATCTCAATAAAATGATTAAAAAATGCCCATTTCAATTTCTCCAAATCCATAGTGTCGTCTTAAGTTGTAGTTGTACTTATACTTATGAAATGCTCAGAAAGGGCAGTTTCTGCGTGAAGAATTGTTGTGATATTTGTATGAAAACGATGAGTAGTCTGTTAATTGTCAAATTGATCCAGCAATTTCATACTTAATTGAGTAAATATTTAGAAGTTAAATGAATCAAACAGGAATAGTAAACACTGTTCATTTAAATATATATAAATACTTAAAAGATAGATCCTTCAGAGACACCCAAAAGTCTTCTTTATTTTGACCTGATAACTGTTTATTTCATTTTAGTTTCCATTTATAAAACTACCAGAGGGTGAATATGTTTTTATAAATGTACAAAACACAAAGAATTAGAAAACTATCAGAAATCAAATAAATAGACTGGAAATAAAATGGTGATCCATCATATTCATTTATTTTATCTTGGCTCTTCATTCAATGGTAAATGATTCTGTACACAATTTGGACGTCTGGTTTGTCTGTTGTTGGTTAGGGAGACGTGTCGGGGGGGATTATTTCAAGGTGAAAGGTTAACGGGAGAGGCTGACAGACTAAATTAATGGGATTATGCGTCATCTCGTCTGGATCTCAATGTGTCAGGGAGAAAATCCCCGTAGTGATTTCAGCTGGAAAAAGACAGACAGGATTAGATTCCATTCATTATGTTAAACTGAATTATTACGTGGTTATTTAGAAAGGGATTAGCTCATTCTTGAGACTTTATGTATTAAACTCTTATGTTTATTTAAAAATCAGTTATATTTGATCTTAAATGTAGATTATTCTTTAAAATAAAAACCTTCATTCTGTTTAACTTCATTTCTTATGTGACAATATTCATGTATTTATTGCACATCAAGTTTCGTTTGTAGTTTTTCATCAATATAATAATTGTGTTCTATTTGAAATTGAAATGTTTTGAATTAACTTTAACTATTTTATATGTTGATATTTATTTTATATTATTTATTTATTATATTCAAGATAATAATTACATTCTTTTTCAATTAAAGATTCCCCGCCTCCATAGTCTAATCAAATTGCCAAAGAAGAGACAAATGTGATATATTACAGATATCTTATCGGTGTTGTGAAGTCAGGATACTCTGGAAGTGGACATCTGATTTGACAGGAGGGAATAAAACAAACAGCTGAGGTCAACCGGCGGATGGATTACGGATTAAAAGACATTTCTAATCTTCTTTTGCGCCATGATGTCTGAGCTTCAGCTGACCTACAATAAGCCTCAACTTTCCCCCGCACCAGAACACTCCCAGGGTTTAAGAAATGACATCAAAATAATTCAATAAAATCCATTTCCTGTTTGAAACGACGGGAAAAGAGTGCATGTTGAGAAGTGACGTTAGAAGAACGTGGTGTGTTTTAATGTGCACTGTAGTGTTAACGAGGCATCAAAGATCTCCTATGATTCTCTTTC
The DNA here is from genome assembly GCF_036324505.1 of Eleginops maclovinus. NCBI lineage: Eukaryota > Metazoa > Chordata > Actinopteri > Perciformes > Eleginopidae > Eleginops > Eleginops maclovinus. Next base: position 931,219 of record NC_086363.1, on the reverse strand, counting down.
CCAACAGTATATTCCAGGTCTCAGATTTATCCAGAGCCTGTCTCTGATTGGATGAAACACCAAACAGAAAATTGTCCCATAACCCCCCTGTTCTGTAAGAGCTGAGTCTGTGTCTGTAGCTTTAAATGCTAATGAGCTGCTGCTGGCCACGCCCCTCTGAGGTTCAAAGAAACACAATGGAGCTGAAGGAGATCCAGATTTGATTTAGTTTTAAAAAATAGAAATTGCACGTTGACCTTTTTAAAGACAAATAATATTATATTAAAAAATGAATCTGAAAATGTTATTGAATAAAATAATTTATTAATGAAATTATAAATCATTTAAAATAATTTATTATTTTTAGTTTAGAAAAAAAGAAATATATGACATAAGAATAAATTAAAACAAATTATAAAATAAATAAAATTCAACTAAAGTTCATTTCAAATTCCGGACAACAGTGCACTCTGATAAGTGAAAACAGGAAACAAAAACATCCCTCTGAATGCTAAAATTAGAAACACCAGGGAAACACCGGCAAGAGGTCAGGTGTCAGGGTGGGTCCGTGCATGTCTGTGTGTGTGTGTGTGTGTGTGTGTGTGTGTGTGTGACAGATGCCCTCAGAAAGCCACTAACAGGATGACGCCAGGGCTGCAGGCCGCAGGGTAAAGACGGATTATGTCTGAGCAGTAGATAAACAGATTATTCCAGAAAGGGTGCCTTCTTTTTTAACCTCGTCACTCTTGCCACACTTTACAGCTCCCGCAGACCCACAATGCCCCGGGAGGAGGAGGAGGAGGAGGAGGAGGAGGAGGAGGAGGAGGAGGAGGAGGAACTGGTCCTGCAGCGATCATAACGAGCCGCAGCTCGGGGCCCTGAACGATCCTCCATGCAACCTGCAAACATGAGCTGCACCTGAGATAAAGACCCCCCCTGCAGGATTTCATTTCATATTTTCATTCAGAAACTCTACTCCCATAATGCTTTGGGAATTCGGACTCGTGCTGCTGTTGGTCCTCGCTCCAAAAGCCGCCGGGTTTAAAGGTAAGCCTTGTTTGTATTTTATCCACAAAATCCCTTTTAAAGCAACTTCAGAAACACCAACACTAATAAAGTTCTCTCTCAGATAAATAAGCTCGCTCCGATGTGAGGATTTGATCTGCACTGAACTTGGTCACAATGCAAGGCAAAGCCTATTACGATTACATAAGTAATACCCGAGGTGTTTCCACCAGAGGACACACAAAGGCTCTGTAAAGCTGCATAAAACGGAGAGAAGTGAAGGAGTAAATCCCTCCTTTGAACTCAGTATTTCTGATTATTTGCAAACATGCTGATTAAGAATAGAGAAGGGATAACAGCGCGCTTTAATATATGTTTTGCCAGCAATGGGTTTTATTTTGACCCCAAAAGACCCCTCTGAATGTGTTTTCACCTGAATGCATCTCAGAGCTTTCACACCGACACTTACAGCTGTCCACTTCTGATTGGATCACCAAAGAAGTGTTTTTACTTATTTTATTGGATTCAAAAAATATATAATTTCTTATAATTAATTTTGTTTTTATTATATTTTTGTAATATTTATTCTTTCATTCTTTTATTTTTGCATTAATACAATTTATTTTAAATGTTTATTGTTTTTAAAACATATTTATTTAATCATTCTTCCATATTTTTATTTATTTATTCTTAGTTTTTTTATTTATAACTTTATTTTATTTTAAATATTTATTCTTTCATTAATTTTTATTATTTCTAAATGGTTATTTTTTTCTTTCTTCAATTTATTATTCTTTTCTTTATTATTTCCTTTTATAATTGATTATCATTATTATTATTTTAAAGTTTCTTTTTTATTTTATTCTTAAATATATATATTTATTAATTCAACTATTTTTTTCTTTCATCCGTTTTTTATGAATTATTGTCATTATTTTATTTATATTATTTTAAAAACAATATCCTTTTTTGCCATTTGGGAAAGGAAGCTTTGACAGAAAGGTTTCCTGTAGTTCACGATCTGAATGTTTTACGTAAAGCTTTGTCTTCAACCTTCTCCTCTCCTCTGTATTTCCTGCGCTGAATTACAACATCCACTTTATCTAAAGCCCTCCTGAATCCACCGGATGCTTTGTGATGTTGTTTGGTTAATGCTGTTATTACGAGCACCCTCCAACACGCAGCGAGAGCTTTTTATTTTAGGACGAGTGGGAACAAGGCGGGGACCCCGAACCCTGGCAAACAGAAATATAGAAATATGAAATGAACTGCACTCTGCTCATGTCCTCTAATAACAGGAAGCAGAGACAAAGTGAGGGACACCTACAGGGCTTCAAACTGATTATTATGGGAGGAGAGGGATCAGGGTTAGGGCTTTTGATGCATTTTGAAGCGTGGTGAGTTTAAATCAGGAGAAGGAAATATGTTTTACATTTAATATAACATATTTTAATATACATCTCCAAAAAGCTCAGGATGATTTATGCATACTGCTGGTTTTATTTAAAGACTTTCAACCCCACATTTCTTCCTAAAAAGCCACAAAAAAGGAGTTTGGTGCACCTTGGTATGTACAAACCTTAAGGTCCAGAAGGATTGGAGATATTTATCACCTGTTTTCTGAGTTCCTGGATATTTTAGAACAGCTTGAAATGAGGATAATGGGTCAGAAAGTAAGGACTATTTTCCCCCAAACAACAACTTTTAAATGTCACCCTCCCCATCCTTCTGATCCTGCATCACTTCCTGTCTTTCAGCAGGGGGCAGCTGGCTGGACCTGGGTCTGAAACCAGAACCCGGCGGCTCGGTGCGGCTGGCGGATCTGCTGAAGGCGTCCTCACAGAACGAGGGTTCGGGGTTCGAGATGGTCCGACGCAGACCCAAGAGGTCGGTGTTTCTGCTCTCCGGGGTGAGGATCTGTCCTCAGGAGACCGTCGACGAGGTGCTGGCCACCCACCAGGCCTACTACCAGCTCAGAGGTAAAATAAATACCTCAGTTATAGACTCTTTTCCTCATCTAAGATCGAGATGTATGTCCAACTATTAAACATTATCCTACGGTGCGATCACAACGGACGCAAAGAGGATGAAGAGCGAAGCGGGAAATAGTAGTTTAATAGTAACCTGTTTCTCAAATCAATTTTCTGTATTGAATTGAACTTTCCAATGCATACATGCCTTTTTTAAGCAAAGCAGAAGAGCTAAGCCTTACCTGTTGATTTTGTGAAGCAGAATATTAAGTAATAAATATTTTGGTGTAATCTTTTTTAAATATTCTAAAAATACAAATAAAATAAATAACTTTAACATTTTATAAAAATAGAATTTAAATAATACAAACATCTAAATAAAATAACACTAAAAGCCCATTACTTGTTCTTGCCAAACAACCTAATATTCCACCAAACAAAAACCCAAGTGATAAAGAAGAGATCCTCCCGGAGACAAAGCGTGGGGACAGCTGGGTCTCAGTCGGAAGTAAAGTGCAGAAACATTTTGACACCTCAGTTTGCAGTTCAGATTTGTTGCTGTGTAGAAGAGCAGTGTGTTTAATGCTGTGTGTGTGTGTGTGTGTGTGTGTGTGTGTGTGTGTGTGTGTGTGTGTGTGTGTGTGTGTGTGTGTGCGTGTGCGTGTGTGTGTCAGTTTGTCAGGAGGCGGTGTGGGAGGCGTTCAGGATCTTCTTCGACCGGATCCCCGGCACCACTGAGTACCAGAAGTGGGTTCACACGTGTCAACACGAGTCGCTGTGCATCTCCGACATCGCCCAGAACTTCAGCAGCTCCGACGAGCACATGAGCATGATCACCAGGGTGAGGACACTTCAGAACAGAGTGTCTCTTAAAATGAAATAACACATTTGTCATTAAAATTCACTCAAGTTTTTACATTGGATATTTAATTGGTTTTATGGCCTGAAGGGTTGTGAACCTCCCTCCAGACCAGAACGTGTGTGGGTGTGTGTGTGTGTGTGTGTGTGTGTGAGAGAGAGAGATATTAAATACCTGGTCTGTGTTTCTATACAGAGGCTGAACCGGATGAAAGACAGGAGGCCTCCGTCACGGTAAGACTGGGATATGATCCTCCCTGCATGCAAACTCAAATATGAGTGACCTGAGGCCCGGTGTAAATTGATCAGATTCCTTCCTGTCGTTTGTCGAGGCGAAGTGTGCTGCTGTAAATACACGTCTCTCATCTTTCTGATGCAAAACATAGATTCAAACACAACATGTGACTTCACATGCAGAATAACATCATGACATAATGAACATTGTGTGTGTGTGTGTGTGTTTCGTTCTGCAGCAGAGAGATGGTGACTCCTGCACCTCGGATCCCAGAGGCAGCAGGTAACCTCTCTATTATTATTGTTGTTGTTATTATTATTATAGTCAATCAGTAATTATGTTGTTATTGATTCTTTCTGCTGCTTGTAGCAGGAACAATATAATGTATATTGTTCAAATGTACAGACTGTAGAGAGCTTTGCTAGAGTCTCTACTTTAAAGAGTCCTCTCCTGCTGATGTTCAGGTGTGTATCAGTATGTAGTGTCTCTACTTTAAAGAGTCCTCTCCTGCTGATGTTCAGGTGTATATCAGTATGTAGAGTCTCTACTTTAAAGAGTCCTCTCCTGCTGATGTTCAGGTGTATATCAGTATGTAGTGTCTCTACTTTAAAGAGTCCTCTCCTGCTGATGTTCAGGTGTATATCAGTATGTAGAGTCTCTACTTTAAAGAGTCCTCTCCTGCTGATGTTCAGGTGTATATCAGTATGTAGTGTCTCTACTTTAAAGAGTCCTCTCCTGCTGATGTTCAGGTGTATATCAGTATGTAGAGTCTCTACTTTAAAGAGTCCTCTCCTGCTGATGTTCAGGTGTATATCAGTATGTAGTGTCTCTACTTTAAAGAGTCCTCTCCTGCTGATGTTCAGGTGTATATCAGTATGTAGCGTCTCTACTTTAAAGAGTCCTCTCCTGCTGATGTTCAGGTGTATATCAGTATGTAGTGTCTCTACTTTAAAGAGTCCTCTCCTGCTGATGTTCAGGTGTATATCAGTATGTAGCGTCTCTACTTTAAAGAGTCCTCTCCTGCTGATGTTCAGGTGTATATCAGTATGTAGAGTCTCTACTTTAAAGAGTCCTCTCCTGCTGATGTTCAGGTGTATATCAGTATGTAGAGTCTCTACTTTAAAGAGTCCTCTCCTGCTGATGTTCAGGTGTATATCAGTATGTAGAGTCTCTACTTTAAAGAGTCCTCTCCTGCTGATGTTCAGGTGTATATCAGTATGTAGTGTCTCTACTTTAAAGAGTCCTCTCCTGCTGATGTTCAGCTGTATATCAGTATGTAGTGTCTCTACTTTAAAGAGTCCTCTCCTGCTGATGTTCAGGTGTATATCAGTATGTAGTGTCTCTACTTTAAAGAGTCCTCTCCTGCTGATGTTCAGGTGTATATCAGTATGTAGAGTCTCTACTTTAAAGAGTCCTCTCCTGCTGATGTTCAGGTGTATATCAGTATGTAGAGTCTCTACTTTAAAGAGTCCTCTCCTGCTGATGTTCAGGTGTATATCAGTATGTAGAGTCTCTACTTTAAAGAGTCCTCTCCTGCTGATGTTCAGGTGTATATCAGTATGTAGTGTCTCTACTTTAAAGAGTCCTCTCCTGCTGATGTTCAGGTGTATATCAGTATGTAGAGTCTCTACTTTAAAGAGTCCTCTCCTGCTGATGTTCAGGTGTATATCAGTATGTAGTGTCTCTACTTTAAAGAGTCCTCTCCTGCTGATGTTCAGGTGTATATCAGTATGTAGAGTCTCTACTTTAAAGAGTCCTCTCCTGCTGATGTTCAGGTGTATATCAGTATGTAGTGTCTCTACTTTAAAGAGTCCTCTCCTGCTGATGTTCAGGTGTATATCAGTATGTAGCGTCTCTACTTTAAAGAGTCCTCTCCTGCTGATGTTCAGGTGTATATCAGTATGTAGAGTCTCTACTTTAAAGAGTCCTCTCCTGCTGATGTTCAGGTGTATATCAGTATGTAGTGTCTCTACTTTAAAGAGTCCTCTCCTGCTGATGTTCAGGTGTATATCAGTATGTAGAGTCTCTACTTTAAAGAGTCCTCTCCTGCTGATGTTCAGGTGTATATCAGTATGTAGTGTCTCTACTTTAAAGAGTCCTCTCCTGCTGATGTTCAGGTGTATATCAGTATGTAGTGTCTCTACTTTAAAGAGTCCTCTCCTGCTGATGTTCAGGTGTATATCAGTATGTAGAGTCTCTACTTTAAAGAGTCCTCTCCTGCTGATGTTCAGCTGTATATCAGTATGTAGTGTCTCTACTTTAAAGAGTCCTCTCCTGCTGATGTTCAGGTGTATATCAGTATGTAGTATCTCTACTTTAAAGAGTCCTCTTCTGCTGATGTTCAGGTGTATATCAGTATGTAGTGTCTCTACTTTAAAGAGTCCTCTCCTGCCGATGTTCAGGTGTATATCAGTATGTAGTGTCTCTACTTTAAAGAGTGTTCTCCTGCTGATGTGGTTGCTGCAGGTACAGAGGTTCAGACGGTCGCCGTGCCCTCCATCACCACGATCTCCCCCCCGATCCTCACTGCCTCTCCGACCCCCGAGGAGACGAAGCAAGCAGAGGAAGAGGAAGAGGAGGTAACCAAACTCTAGACTAGCTTGTGTTCCATTTATATTGGACGTCTGAACTGGGAGTGACAAGTCCAAGCTTGACCTCAGGCAGCGTTCCAATCTTCAACTGGGAACTCGGACACTCCCACTTCCCAGTACACCTTGAACGCACACCATAGATCTACAGGTCAAAGGAAGGAGCTGAAGGAGGCCTTTTACACGGACACGGCTGCAAATATCACCTTCAAAAACGTTGCTTCTGAGACTTCTTTTTAAAATGGATTCATTTAATTAAAACAGTTTCTTTTAACTCTCGTTCGAACTTACTTCCCTGGCTTGTGAGGATAGCTTGGTTTATATAATATCCACACACACAAAATAGTCCTTAAAACGAGTCAAACTAATTAAAAAAGAGAGACTACTGAGTCTGTCCACCTCTTCCTCACACATTGACCATGTGTCTCTTAATAGGCATGATGGGAATTGTAGTCTTTAATGGACTACACAATCTGCTACTATGTGCCAATCATGCAAGACCTTTTGCCCAAACAGACCCCCCCTCCCTCCCCGCGGTTTCAGGGGAGTTTACTGATATCTGAGTCGTCTTACCAGAAGTCATCTGTCCGTCACAAGACTGCTGAGCGTTTCCCGGCTGCACTAATCCGCTGTCCATTCATGAGCAGCTCAGCAGGAGCGGTTAAGTGGATTACGTGCTGCGTTCAAAGACTCGTTGATGCTGCTGAGTGTGTTCACTTACCTCTCTCTGTGTTTAGCCCGCGTTACTGTCCTCCCTGAGGGGGAGAAAGGGAGGATTAACAGTTTTACTCCTGTCGTAAATAACACTTCCTCTCTGTCCTCTAACCTGTGGCCTCTAACCTCTAACCTCTTCCTCTTCTTCTTCCTCTAACCTCTTCCTCTTCCTCTAACCTCTTCCTCTCTGTCCTCTAACCTGTGGCCTCTAACCTCTAACCTCTTCCTCTAACCTGTGGCCTCTAACCTCTCCCTCTTCCTCTTCTTCTTCCTCTAACCTCTTCCTCTCTTCCTCTAACCTCTTCCTGTTTTTCTTCCTCTAACCTTTGGCCTCTAACCTCTTCCTCTTCCTCTAACATCTTCCTCTCTTCCTCTAACATCTTCCTCTCTTCCTCTAACCTCTTCCTCTCTTCCTCTAACATCTTCCTCTCTTCCTCTAACCTCTTCCTCTCTTCCTCTAACATCTTCCTCTCTTCCTCTAACCTCTTCCTCTCTTCCTCTGACATCTTCCTCTCTGTCCTCTAACCTGTGGCCTTTAACCTCTCCCTCTTCATCTTCTTCTTCCTCTAACCTCTTCCTCTAACCTTTTCCTCTAACCTCTTCCTCTAACCTCTTCCTCTGACATCTTTCTCTCTTCCTCTTACATCTTCCTCTCTTCCTCTAACCTCTTCCTCTCTTCCTCTAACCTCTTCCTCTGACATCTTCCTCTCTTCCTCTAACCTCTTCTTCTCTTCCTCTAACCTCTTCCTCTGACATCTTCCTCTAACCTCTTCCTCTCTTCCTCTAACCTCTTCCTCTGACATCTTCCTCTCTTCCTCTAACCTCTTCCTCTCTTCCTCTAACCTCTTCCTCTGACATCTTCCTCTAACCTCTTCCTCTTACATCTTCCTCTCTTCCTCTGACATCTTCCTCTCTTCCTCTAACCTCTTCCTCTCTTCGTCTAACCTCTTCCTCTCTTCCTCTAACCTCTTCCTCTGACATCTTCCTCTAACCTCTTCCTCTAACCTCTTCCTGTTGCTCTTACATCTTCCTCTCTTTCTCTAACATCTTCCTCTAACCTCTTCCTCTTCGTCTAACCTCTTCCTCTGACATCTTCCTCTCTTCCTCTGACCTCTTCCTCTCTTCCTCTAACCTCTTCCTCTGACATCTTCCTCTAACCTCTTCCTCTGACATCTTCCTCTCTTCCTCTGACCTCTTCCTCTCTTCCTCTAACCTCTTCCTCTGACATCTTCGTCTAACCTCTTCCTCTGACATCTTCCTCTAACCTCTTCCTCTAACCTCTTCCTGTTGCTCTTACATCTTCCTCTCTTTCTCTAACATCTTCCTCTAACCTCTTCCTCTTCGTCTAACCTCTTCCTCTGACATCTTCCTCTCTTCCTCTGACCTCTTCCTCTCTTCCTCTAACCTCTTCCTCTGACATCTTCCTCTAACCTCTTCCTCTGACATCTTCCTCTCTTCCTCTGACCTCTTCCTCTCTTCCTCTAACCTCTTCCTCTGACATCTTCGTCTAACCTCTTCCTCTGACATCTTCCTCTCTTCCTCTGACCTCTTCCTCTCTTCCTCTAACCTCTTCCTCTGACATCTTCCTCTAACCTCTTCCTCTGACATCTTCCTCTAACCTCTTCCTCTAACCTCTTCCTGTTGCTCTTACATCTTCCTCTCTTTCTCTAACATCTTCCTCTAACCTCTTCCTCTTCGTCTAACCTCTTCCTCTCTGTCCCCTTCCTCCCTGTCCTCTAATCCCTTCCTCTCTCCTGTTCCTCGTTCCTCTCTAAAAGTTCACTCTCGGCTCTGTGGGTGTGTTTGTTTTCTCCACCTGCACACTGAGCTGCAGCTGTGCATCCCGTCTCTCCACAGATAATTACTGCTCTCGCCTGCCGATGAATCACTGAGTTCATCTGAGTTTGTTCAGACCGAGCCTCACCTGATCTGAGAGCAGACATCTCTCTCAACATGCTCCAGGAGTCAAACTGGACTGACATTACCAGTATACGGGCAGGTTATTACCAGTTATACGTCTTCAGTAACACTATTAACTCTGAAGCTCTGTTCATAACCTCATAGTCCTGCATGTTTACATTATTGGCGTCTCGATGAGAGGAGCTGGTGCTGCCTTATGTATTTCTGTGTTGGACCCTGAAGGCATCATCTCCCTGGTTAAATGGGATCTCAGAACTCCTAATAAATATTATCTGTATTTTTGTGATCTGAAAATCATAGCAGGGTCAGCATGAAGTCACTAAATAAAAGATAATGAAGAAGTAATTGTAAAAATTCTGGTACACCTGAATTAGAAGCATTCATGTACAGACAGAGGTGTAAAGTAAAGTACATTTACTCTATACTCACCAAACACCCGAAAACTAATCCAACCAAAAACATCATAAATACAAATCAAATGCATTTCAGAATAAAATACCCTCCTCGCTCATCTAGTGTAGTCAAAGTACATTTACTTATGTATGGTACTATTAATTCATGCGTTTGCTTCCTTTGAGTATTTGTATTATCTCCACTTTCAGAGGCAAACATCGAATTCAGGTTTAAAAAAGTGCATTTTTTATAAATATTATAGGTTATATTTTATTCTGAAAATCACAGCAGGGTCATGAAAAGTCACAGGAAAAGAAAGTTTCCTTGAGATATTCATTATTAAAAGCTTGAGGAAGAATCTACCCTGATTGGAAAGAGCGCTCTTCAGTTTTGAGTGATGAACACTTCGTTATTTATTCTCTGTTATTATACATTATTGTCTGGCAGGGACCAAACCATTCAGATGAATCAAAATGACAGATTTCCATTTGATTGTTTTTGTCCGTCCTCATCTCACTTGGCCCTATTGAGCATTTTCAAGTTCCTCCATCAGAATATAAGGACATGATAATCAGAATTTAACAATGACTGATGGATTTACTCAGGGAATATAATCTAATATATCCGGAGGCTGGTGCTGACTTACCTATTTCTGTGTTGGAACCTGAAGGCATCATCTCACTGGTTAGACTGGGATCTCTTGACCCTGCCTCCTGGTCCCTGACTCTGTGTTTCTGGTTGTTGTTCCCTCAGGAGTCGGAGCTCCCTAACGTGGTCCCTGAGGGCCCGTTGGAGCAGATGTTGGAGTTCAGCATCGACCTCGTGGACCCGGGTTACCGAGAGCTGCTGGACGACCCCGACTCGCCGCAGTACATCGACCTGGCCCACCACCTGCAGGACCAGGTGGGACCTTTAGTTTCACTGTTATTCCGGGGTCTGAGGCGTGTGCAACCGGTGTCGATCTCCGTCTATTCGGACAACAGATCAGCCAGTCGTATAGTTTGCTCCTGCACAGATTAAACAAGAAAAGGATGATTGTGCATGCACACATGTCCGAAAGCTGTTGAAAGCAGTACTTGCCTTTCCCACCTCAACAAAAAGGGGAAGAGAGTCCCCAGAAAAATACTCTTCTGGGAACAGGGACTGAAATGCAGATGTTCCGCCCACTGATTTGAGGCCTCAGACTTTGTTGTGATTATAGTACAGTAATTCAGAAATAAACATTAGACTCAAACACTGCTGCATATTTACAACATCTCCATCGTTCTCAGTGGTTTTATGACGCACTTCAGTGATGTTACGTGTACCAATTTGTTTGCATTAGCATCATTTGTTAAAGAATGTTCTGAAAATAGCACAAAGGATAACACACACACACATCTTCAATGCTGTCTCTTTATTAAAGTCTTATATATTGCATGTATTTCTAGGGCTACTATTCTTCTCCTTATTTTTGGTGATTTTTTAATATATATTCATTTTTCATCACATTTTTTATTTTGAATGACTTTTGAAAGAAATGTTATTAATAATATTATAACTGAAGAGCTCTTCAAATATTGATAGTGATGGTTAAAATAATATCACAGGGTCATACCACTCATGTCTTCCCTCTCTTCTGTGAAATGTTCCATCTGATCCTCCACATGTCTCTCCGCTCTCTGATAGTAAAACAAAAAGCTGGAAGTAAAGAAGCTTAGAGGGCCGAGAGGTCAGGGCCGGAGAAAGGGAGAAGATTACCCACAATGCACCAGCTTACGACTCTTATGACTCTCTTATGACTGCGCCTGAAACCGCTGAGTCATGAGTAGAAAGAGCGATTTGGTGACTGAAGGACTCCCGATAAAGAATCCACGCGATGTCCCGAAGGAAGTTACCCAACGAGGCCCGTAAAGGCGATTATGTCATAAGAGCGTCCAGCTGCTTAACGCGCCCAAAGATAGATATCGATGAAGGTTTCCCACAATGCACTGCTGTTTTATAGCCACACACGGGCATGCTGCCAGCTAATTAACGAGCTCAGGGGTAATTACTCTGTGCAGGGGAAGGAGGCGTTAAAGAGTTCCTCTTCTGTCTACAGATGCAGCACGTGTTCGTCAAACTGCCGGGGTTTAAAGCCATCTACGTGCTGGGCATCAGGTAAGCGCTGGTGGGGGGGGGGGGGGTACATGCACTTAATGTGTTTAAGTACTACTCTGACTACCATGGTACTTTATACTAACCAAACACCCTGAGATAATCCAACCAAAAACATCATAAACACAAAAAAGGGAAAATAACTCTACAAAATAAATGATTTTCAAAATAAAATAACTTGTTTTGACATCCTCAAGTCAAAGTACACTTACTCACCTATTTTATTATTTAGACATGCTTTTGCTTCCCTTATTAGGATTTGTATTATCTACTCCATTACATTTAGGAGGCAAACATCGAATTTCATGTTTAAAAAAGTGATTTTTTAATAAATATTAGAGGTCTTTATTTTATTCTGAAATTCATAGCCGGGTCAGCATGAACACTAAATAAAAGTAATTGTAAAAATGAGCTGAATTACAGGCATTCATGTACAGACAGAGCTGTAAAGCAAGTGCATGTTCTCCAGTACTGTACTTAAGTGCACTTCTGCATGTTTTGAGTCTGACTTTTACCTCTTAATGGGACTTATATATCCTTAGAAAACAGATTCCCAGAATCCTGATGGAGGTATTTTTAAAGTGCACAAACTGAAATGTCACACAGGAAGTTGTAGCTTGTTTTTGTCCCAGGTGTTCCTGACATTTGAAGGTTTCCTGGCACTTTACCGGAACGAAATTCTCGTGTATTCTCTGCAGTGACGCATGGTTTTTCTCCATTTTATTTCCGGTGTCTCCTCCCCTCCCCCCCCACCCGCCATTGTGCTTCTCTTATTTCCCGCTCTGACACTTTCTTTGTCCTTCTGTCCAACGGCAGCGAGATGCAGGACACTGACGGGTAATATAAACACTCTTCCTTTTCATTCATTTGACAGACACAGGACTCAGATGTCCCGCCCCTCAGCCTATCCTGTACAATGTGTCAATGAGCGCTAGCCAATAGGAGCGTGAGTGTTCCATAGGGACGTCACCATGCTCCGGAACGTTTGTATTTTAGCCTTTGCAGACCATTTACATGCACAGAAACCTGGGTTATTTCACCTTCAACACAAACGTCTTGTTGTCCTGTGAGGATTGAATATCCTCTGAGGGTTTATGAACCGTTGACTCGATGGGAGGAAGTTCCTCCTCTCGTTACCGCTGAAGGCAGGAGGACTTGCGGATCCAGAAGTGGTCTCGCTGTTCCCCTCGTTAATGATCCTCCCCCTGTGGTGTTTGTGGGGGGGAGGCGTCCTCTCATCTCACCATGAGTTGGAAGAAGTCTGTCCAAAATACAGCACCAACAAACAAGTATTTTTCAGCAACAAAAATAAATAAAAGGTTTCTCTTAACAACATATTTCAATCTAGAACATATTGAGTCATTTATGTTTATAACAGTTTATATTCCGTCTAAAGGTTAGTGAAATATAATAATACTTCATAGTAATATTAAAAGCCGTTTAAACTGTGCAAAGAAATATGGTAAAATACCATAAAAGTAGGAACCAGTTGAAGATGTTTGATGGTTCTGGTGGGACAGCCTGAAAGTGGCCAATCAGGAATTGAAGTGTGTAGAAATGTGTAAAATTGTTGGGTTTAAAAAAAGATTTACTGTCAAAGAACAATAAATACTGGAATAAATTGTGGAAGTATATCTTAAAAAAGGTCGAAAAGCTTGTTAGTTTTACAGAGTTTCTCCAGTTATTGAAGTCGTTGATCAGCAAAGAAATCTTCTGGGAATCGTAGGACGAGACAGAGACAAAGCCGAGGAGTCAGAGTCCTGAAAGCAGATCTGTGAGACTGAGGCTGTGCACAGGAGGAAACAAATGGAGGGCTGAGCTCCCAAGGAGAGGACTTCAAGGCACATTTCTCACCTTGTAAATTTGAAAGACTGTAATGTGTGGGCTGCAGAGGGAAGCAGAACAAAGACGAGCTGGGAGCAGAAAGGGTGAAGACAGGTTAATGAAACAGGTGAAGCACAGTCAGAGGATTCAGACATTTACACACCAAAGAAAAAACAACAAAACAAGAGAGAGTGCATTAAAAATGAATAAAGGAGGCTAATGTTGGGCTATAGAGGAACTACAGCACGGTCACATGACTTCACGTCACCACCGCTAAGCTAAAGGAGGCTAATGTTGGGCTATAGAGGAACTACAGCACGGTCACATGACTTCACGTCTCCACCGCTAAGCTAAAGGAGGCTAATGTTGGGCTATAGAGGAACTACAGCACGGTCACATGACTTCAGTCACCACCGCTAAGATGAAGACAGCTAAACTTCCTCACGCCCAACATAAATGACGGTTTTCTTAATGATATTTCTTTCATTTTATTTGCTTAAGGTAACGTTGACCTTTTTCTGTTGCATTTTAAAGCCTTTCCCATTATATCTGTGGCTTTAAATACATACCGCCTGTTACTGTTTGAACTGGAATGCAAAAGGCAGCAGCACACAGTGTCAAACAACCAAAACATCAGGGAACACACAATAAAAAAAGGCCCTAAAATGCATGAAAAGTCAGTCAGATTCTGGACAGCTGCCTCCCACCGAGAGAACACAAGGTGTGTGTTTACAGATACGGGACCCAATCAGGTCCAAAGCAGACAAATAGCTGTCTGAGTCGGGAACAAAGTGATGCGCAGGAACGGCCGCTGCAATCTAATGAAGGAGTGCTTTTGTTTGGCCGTTCCCACAAAAGCATAGAAATGTGTATAATCACAGTCTGAGCAAATCAGCTGGGTCTCTCCTGATGATGTTAGCCGTGCAGAATATAGATGACGCTTTGATGCAGAGCCACGTTAGCTTCGGATATTCACGCCTGGCATTCTGAGCGTGCCTCTCTGTTCACTGCAGCGCCGCACGACTTCTGATTACCTCTGCTGGTCGCCTGCTGAGAGCTAAACTCCCTGCAGCTCATGCTGGGAGCCAGAATCCCTTAAATCCAAAGATATAATTAACATTTGCAGGACGTGTGACTCCGACAAAAACATTAGGCCTGCACATATAGATTAGTTGATTAACACATTTTAGAGGGAAGAGATAAGCAGAGAAAAATCTATCTATTGATATGAATACATTTCCCAGTCCCAATTCAACCAGTTAGTGTCAAATGACTGTGTGGTGCAAAAAGGTTGAATATCGTACGGAAATCCTGCAGTTTCCTTCAGCATTTGAGCTTCTTTTAGCTCATTTTCTTGGTTTTAGTGTCAGAAATATACAGTTTAAGTAAGTATTTTAGCTCTGATTTTGGTCTCCATCATTCCTGAGGGACATATCCATCTATTAGCTGCTAAATTAACTCCAAGCCAGGCTCTTACTCTGTCTGTCTGCTGAACTATCTTAAAGTTTTACATTCTTTTAGCTCATTGATTTGGTTTTCGATCAGTTGATTACGGTTAGTGCAAAAAGGATAAAGTTTGTAGTGAAAATGATCCGATTTCTTCTCAGCTTCTTTCAGCTCATTGATTTGGTTTTAAGGCCACCGTACGACTGATTGATTAACTGCTACGTGTTGAACTCCTCTCCCTGCAGATCCTACTGAGCCAGAATCCCTTAAAACCCTTGTGGCACTAACACAATCACTTATAGATGAGTTGATCGAACGTTTGAGTGTGAAGAGATAATCACAGAGAGGGTTTCTTGTCTTCAGTCCCGGAGGAATCTCGGTGCACTACTCTCTCGTCTTTGAGATAACTTCCCCGAAGATCAGCTCGGAGGATGCGGAGCTGGCGACCGACAATCCGGAGGTTTCAGTCATCGCTGACCTCAGAGACATGGTGGCCAAGGCTCTACGAGAGGAGGCCTCGCTGCCAATCGATCTGAACTCCCTTAACTTCGAACCAGGTGCAGTGCTAACTTCCCCTAACAGACGTTATATGATATGATATTCTACTGTCCCCTTTTCACTCAAAACATGTGGAAAATAACAGTAGAGGAAATGGATTAGCAGCACATTATGACAGTGCATCGTTCTCCTTTCTTTCTGACAGAAGTGATCCGGCTACCAGCTCTCTCAGCAACCTCTACAATTGAAGTGAACGAGGTAAGAGGTTTAATTCATGCTACTGGAAAGACACTCCAGAGAGGATCATATTAGAGTATACTACCTTTACTCAAGATCTGAGTACTTCTACCTTTACTCAAGATCTGAGTACTTCTACCTTTACTCAAGATCTGAGTACTTCTACCTTTACTCAAGATCTGAGTACTTCTACCTTTACTCAAGATCTGAGTACTTCTACTTTTACTCAAGATCTGAGTACTTCTACTTTTACTCAAGATCTGAGTACTTCTACTTTTACTCAAGATCTGAGTACTTCTACTTGTACTCAGTACAAGATCTGAGTGAATGAATGTACATTGTAGAACATGTATGGGAACAGGAGATTAGAATATCTATCCCGTTCAATAATCTCTCACTGACAAATACCAGCTAATGCAATCTTTTTTATTTTATAAATCCTGTGTTTTGTCCACAGCCGGATTCTCACAACGAGTTTGAAGTTTCCACTGTTGAGCCGGAGGTGGATAAACCGCGGCTGGAGGTCCCTCTCACCCCCTTGGAGAAGGAAAACGCCCTGGTGACCCTCCTGGATCCCACCGCCGTGCCCGATGAAGAGACCATGGCAGGTGACGGGAGGGATGGCGGAGAGCAGCAGCGATCGCTCCCCCGCCTCGCAGGATATTACCGAGGAGGCAATTTACGTGGGTGAGTCGGAGCCATCAAATGAAGGATTGCCAATCATTACGCACGAGATTGAAACCATACATCACGACGAAACGGGCGAGCTGGTGAGAGACTACATCCCCACCTCTGCTGTGATCCTGGAGCTGGAGACGGACGCTCCATACATCAACCTGTCTCCTAACGTGATATCAGAGGAGGACCTGACTCCTGTTGAGGAGGACAGCGGGGGTTTGGATGCTGTCGCCCCCACCGCTCAGATGTTACTCACTACGGCTGCAGAGGAAGGGACCGTCACCACAGTTTCAGGCGTCACAGGCCAGCCGCCCACCGAGGCAACGGGAATCGCCAAAGAAAACGAAGACGTTAACGCTCTGCCAGGTGAGGGACAGGCTGGGCTGGGTGTCCCGGAAACAGAGGAAGTTTCAGAAGAGTTGGAAGGTGAATTGCTGGAGCCAGAAGAAGAAGAAGTAGCTGAAGTTTCAGAACCAGAAGGAGAAGTAGCCACAGTTTCAGAGCCAGAAGAAGAAGAAGTAGCCACAGTTTCAGAACCAGAAGAAGAAACTGAAGTTTCAGAACCAGAAGGAGAAGTAGCCACAGTTTCAGAACCAGAAGAAGAAACTGAAGTTTCAGAACCAGAAGAGGAAACTGAAGTTTCAGAGCCAGAAGAAGAAGCTGAAGTTTCAGAGCCAGAAGAGGAAACTGAAGTTTCAGAGCCAGAAGAAGAAGTAGCCACAGTTTCAGAAACAGAAGAAGTAGCTGAAGTTTCAGAACCAGAAGAAGAAGTAATCGCCGTTTCAGAGCCAGAAGAAGTCCCAGAGGTTTTAGAAGAAGAAGTAGCTGAAGTTTCAGAGCCAGAAGAAGTAGTAGCTGATGTTTCAGAGCCAGAGGAAGTAGCTGAAGTTTCAGAGCCAGAAGAAGTAGTAGCTGAAGTTTCAGAGCCAGAAGTAGTAGTTGATGTTTCAGAGCCAGAAGAAGTAGTAGCTGATGTTTCAGAGCCAGAAGTAGTAGTTGATGTTTCAGAGCCAGAAGAAGTAGTAGCTGATGTTTCAGAGCCAGAAGTAGTAGTTGATGTTTCAGAGCCAGAAGTAGTAGCTGATGTTTCAGAGCCAGAGGAAGTAGCTGAGGTTTCAGAGCCAGAAGAAGTAGTGATGTTTCAGAGCCAGAAGTAGTAGTTGATGTTTCAGAGCCAGAGAAGTAGTTGATGTTTCAGAGCCAGAAGAAGTAGTAGCTGATGTTTCAGAGCCAGAAGTAGTAGCTGAAGTTTCAGAGCCAGAAGTAGTAGTTGATGTTTCAGAGCCAGAGGAAGTAGCTGAGGTTTCAGAGCCAGAAGAAGTAGTAGCTGATGTTTCAGAGCCAGAAGTAGTAGCTGAAGTTTCAGAGCCAGAGAAGTAGCTGAAGTTTCAGAGCCAGAAGAAGTAGTAGCTGAAGTTTCAGAGCCAGAAGTAGTAGTTGATGTTTCAGAGCCAGAAGTAGTAGCTGAAGTTTCAGAGCCAGAAGAAGTAGTAGCTGATGTTTCAGAGCCAGAAGTAGTAGTTGATGTTTCAGAGCCAGAAGAAGTAGTAGCTGAAGTTTCAGAGCCAGAAGTAGTAGTTGATGTTTCAGAGCCAGAAGTAGTAGTTGATGTTGCAGAGCCAGAGGAAGTAGCTGAAGTTTCAGAGCCAATAGAAGAAGTAGCTGAAGTTTCAGAAACAGAAGAAGTAGCTGAAGTTTCAGAGCCAGAGGAAGAAGTAGCTGAAGTTTCAGAGCCAGAAGAAGTAGCTGAAATTTCAGAGCCAGAAGAAGAAACTGAAGTTTCAGAGCCAGAAGAAGTAGCTGAAGTTTCAGGGCCAGAAGAAGTAGCTGAAGTTTCAGAGCCAGAGGAAGAAGTAGCTGAAGTTTCAGGGCCAGAAGAAGTAGCTGAAATTTCAGAGCCAGAGGAAGTAGCTGAAATTTCAGAGCCAGAAGAAGTAGCTGAAGTTTCAGAACCAGAAGTGGCTGAAGTTTCAGAGCCAGAAGAAGTAGCTGAAGTTTCAGAACCAGAAGTGGCTGAAGTTTCAGAGCCAGAAGTAGTAGTTGATGTTTCAGAGCCAGAGGAAGTAGCTGAGGTTTCAGAGCCAATAGAAGAAGTAGCTGAAGTTTCAGAGCCAGAAGAAGTAGCTGATGTTTCAGAGCCAGAAGAAGTAGTAGCTGAAGTTTCAGAGCCAGAAGAAGAAGCTGATGTTTCAGAGCCAGAGGAAGTAGCTGAGGTTTCAGAGCCAATAGAAGAAGTAGCTGAAGTTTCAGAATCAGAAGAAGTAGCTGAAGTTTCAGAAACAGAAGAAGAAGTACCTGAAGTTTCAGAGCCAGAAGAAGAAGTACCTGAAGTTTCAGAAACAGAAGAAGAAGTACCTGAAGTTTCAGAACCAGAAGAAGAAGTACCTGAAGATTCAGAGCCAAAAGAAGTTGCTGAAGTTTCAGAGGAAGAGTCGGTTGTAGAAAACCAAGAGGATGTCCCAGGATCAGAGCCAGAAGAATCTGAACCAGAAGCAGAAACAAGCGATGCCGCGGTTGAGATTTTGAACGAAGAACATGTTGAAGAAGAGGTGGAAGTTCTGCAGCCAGACAAAGAAATAGTTGAACTGGAAGGAGAGGTTGACGAGGAACCGGAAGATGGTATATCTGAGGTAGAAGCAGAAGAAACAGAACCTGAAGTTCCAGAGGAAACAGAACCTGAAGTTCCAGTGGAAACAGAACCTGAAGTTCCAGTGGAAACAGAACCTGAAGTTCCAGAGGAAACAGAACCTGAAGTTCCAGAGGAAACACAACCTGAAGTTCCAGAGGAAACAGAACCTGAAGTTCCAGAGGAAACACAACCTGAAGTTCCAGTGGAAACAGAACCTGAAGTTCCAGAGGAAACAGAACCTGAAGTTCCAGTGGAAACAGAACCTGAAGTTCCAGAGGAAACAGAACCTGAAGTTCCAGAGGAAACAAAACCTGAAGTTCCAGAGGAAACAGAACCTGAAGTTCCAGTGGAAACAGAACCTGAAGTTCCAGAGGAAACAGAACCTGAAGTTCCAGTGGAAACAGAACCTGAAGTTCCAGTGGAAACAGAACCTGAAGTTTCAGAGGAAACAGAACCTGAAGTTCCAGGGGAAACAGAACCTGAAGTTCCAGTGGAAACAGAACCTGAAGTTCCAGAGGAAACAGAACCTGAAGTTCAAGGGGAAACAGAACCTGAAGTTCCAGGGGAAACAGAACCTGTAGTAGAAGCAGTTGAGGAGGAAGCAGCTGATGTTGTGGAACCTGCAGAGGAAGAAGTCGCAGAGGTTCCAGAACCAGAGGAGGAAGTGGTGGAGATTTTGAAAGTCGAAGAAGAAGTTGTTGAACCTACAGCGCCAGCAGAATTAGTGGTGGAGGTATTGGAACCAGTATCTGAACCAGAGCATGAACCTGAAGATAACATGGTTGAGGCAGCAGAATCAGAGGAACCAGCACCGAGTGAGGAACTGGTTGAGGTTGTAGAGGAAGCTCCAGAACCAGGGAAAGATTCAGAAGAAGTGGCAGAGCTAGAACAACCAGAGGAGGAAGTAGTTGGACCAGAACCACAGGAAGAGTTAGTTGCACCGCTAGCAGAAGAGTTACCCGAAGTTTCAGAGCCAGCATCAGAAGAAGTCCCAGAACCTGAGGAGGGGATAATTGAACTTTTAGAACCAGAACCTGAGGAACATGTCACTGAGCCGGCAGCAGAATCCATTACAATCCTCGAGCCGCTGGACAGCATGGAAGGTCTGACCGTTGGAGAGGACACTGTTGAGGTAATCGAGGATAACGAGTTCCTTCCACCGGTCGGAATGGATCAACACCATCCTCTTGAGGAGGATAACTTACCCATCGTACCAGCAGTCATGCAGCCTTCAGAGGAAGATGAACCCGTCATCGATGACTTGAACATCGAGGGGGATGTTGACGGATCTGATACTGCAGGTCAGGAACTTATGAAAATTTCGCCTTTTAAAGATGTCCCACTATTTCCTCAGTATTCTAACTTCTTCATGTAGCTCTAAACATGTAGCTGTAAACATGTAGCTGTAAACATGTAGCTGTAAACATGTAGCTGTAAACATGTAGCTGTAAACATGTAGCTCTAAACATGTAGCTGTAAACATGTAGCTCTAAACATGTAGCTGTAAACATGTAGCTCTAAACATGTAGCTGTAAACATGTAGCTCTAAACATGTAGCTGTAAACATGTAGTTGTAAACATGTAGCTGTAAACATGTTGCTGTAAACACGTAGCTGTAAACATGTAGCTCTAAACATGTAGCTGTAAACATGTAGCTGTAAACATGTAGCTGTAAACATGTAGCTGTAGCTGTAAACATGTAGCTGTAAACATGTAGCTGTAAACATGTAGCTGTAAACATGTAGCTGTAAACATGTAGCTGTAAACATGTAGCTGTAAACATGTAGCTGTAAACACGTAGCTCTAAACATGTAGCTCTAAACATGTAGCTGTAAACATGTAGCTGTAAACATGTAGCTGTAAACATGTAGCTGTAAACATGTAGCTGTAAACATGTAGCTGTAAACTCCAGATTTCTGATGTTTTTGTAAATTTTCTCTTTTTTCCTGAAAAACCTTTAAAAAGTCGACCCCTCTCGTGGACCCCTTGCAGTGCTCCAACATCTATAGGCCTTCACTTTACTTTGGGGCGGTGACAATCAGAAGTCCTGTTTTTGTACCTTTTTTGTAAAAGTTTGAAGTCTAAAAAATAAAACTCGGCGCTCTGTTCGCTGCAGTCAACGACCCCTGAATGTGAGGCGAGATTACAGGAATCACTCCTCCTGAATCTCGGGCTCGCTAGCTTCCCTTTTTCTGGCAACAACTCGCATGAAGAATCCCTTTTTCCTAATCATCCAGTTTGATCTCTTGATGATTTCAGACATTGCATTTAGCTGGCGGTTTTATCCACATTGACCTAAAATAAGTCCAGCGTGTATTATGTTTAATTGATACTGATATCTAGAGACCGGTTCTAAGCGCTCTCAAATGAGTGATATTCTTTTGCCTGACTTTCAGAAGGAACTGAAGACACCGAAGACTCCATATCTCCAGAAAGTGACGTCAGCGTAACGGGAGCACCGGTCTCAGACGCCTTCCCTTCACCTCCGCCAACAGAAGTGTCTGAACTCGACCCGACTCCAGACTCTGGACTCTTTGAAGTAGCAGAACCGGAGGTGGAGCCGGCCATCGTCATTATCGATGAGAACTTGAACCCGGCCACGCCGAAAGGAAATGAAACCCTTCTTCCGGTGCCGACGGGTGACGCCATCGACGAGGCGGTCCAGGACCTGGCGGTGGAGCTTGACCAAACGGACGTATCGGCCAACCAGGATTCAGAAAAGGAGAGTGACTTCCGGTCCGTCGGGAAGGAGCGTACCACTGTTGCCGCCACGGCCCGGCCTCCGGTGAAGTACCTGACCACGCCCTCCATGACCACGGCGAGCAACGGCCGAGAGCTGGTGGTGTTCTTCAGCCTGCGCGTCACCAACATGGCCTTCTCCGAGGACCTGTTCAACAAGACGTCGTCCGAGTACAAGCTGCTGGAGAGCACCTTCTTAGACGTGGTGAGTGGGAAACATTCAGCTAGAGTAAGAAACGGTGCGATTTGGGCAGGGATATGGACTGTAGTATTTGTGACCTGGACTCAAGACAGGATATGAAGGACTGGAGCAGAGTGACTCGTAACCTGAGACACAAGACGTTTCATTGATGTTTTATTTGATAGGGACGATGCAATTTAAGTTCAAATAAGAAGCATGAAAACGGATGTGCTGCACAGAGTTTATAGCTATTGCTCATTTTCAACTTTTACCTGAGCGGTGTAGTTAAAATATATGCTTCCAATATCAGAAAACCACAACACACTATGAATATGAAACGTGTGTGACTTTACTTTAGTTGACTTGAATCACGTTGGCGTGCGGCAACAAGATTTTTAAGTGAAATACTCGTGACTTGACTTGAGACACGACTGAGTTGGAGTTGGAGAGCACATTCTCAGAGGTGGTGAGTAGGAAAGCATTTAGCTAGAAAGCTGAAATGTGGACTCGAGTCTGGACTGAGAAGTTAGACATTCATCAATTGACTCGACTTGGGTCAATTGCCTTCAATTGGGCGCATTAAGAAGACAACACGTACTAATTTGAGAGTGTTTGTCAGTTAGCTTCTTATATCTTTAGCCCTCTATTCCAGAGAAAAGTACCTTCACGATTTAAGAACATTTTGCAAAGCTGAAAAAAAGTGTTAGGTTGTGTGTCCTTCCCAAATGAAATGGTAAAAATAATAAGCACGAGCAGCTTTGTTTTCATCCTGAAAGAAGAAACCCTGAGGGTCAGATCTGTGTTGTTGATGTTTTGGAAGAATCATTTCAAACTCAATCAGCCTTCATTTTACTACGAACAATGACTCAGCGTAATCAACGAGGCAGGGAGCATCGAGGCGACGCTGTTCCTGTTCTGTGTGGGAGAAAACCTGACAGACTGTGGAGGGTTCGACTGGACTCAAAAACATCTAATAAACATTTCATTAATTTGCAAACAGACATGTCATTTGGATTTGTTTGGGTGACATAGATCCCTCGTTTGCTTTAAAGGAGCCTTTTGAGACTCCTACTTCCAGAACGTGGCGGTGCTTAAAGTGGACCTGTTCTGCTTTTGGGGTTTTTCCCCTGTAGCATGTAAATGGTCTGCTAAGGCGCAAATCTTCAAAGTCTGGACCTTAGTGACATCACTTTTTAACAATCAGGCTACTGTTGGCTAGCGCTTCAATACATGATAGGCTAAGGGGCGGGACTTCGCCAAGCGCTGGACCAAAACCAATCAGAGCAGAATGGGTTCTGGTTTCAGGCGGAGGGTGAAAAGAAAAGGACACAGTTGGTGTTTTGTTTGGTATGAACTTTGAGATTCGCCAAAAGGGGAACCATCTCCAGGGAAATGAAGACTCCATCTCCTGGACCAAACTGTGGACAAAGGACAAGATAGCAGGAGGAAGTCGATAGCACTGACTAAATATTATTTTACTTTTGGCTTATTCCCTGAAATCTTATGCTTGTAGTTTGCTTTAAAGAAAACAATCAATAAGGTATTATTATAAAAGACTTACCGTTGATTTCATCCTCTTCTGACTGCTTTGAATCCTTTCCTCCTCTGTATGTATACTCTCCCATCTCTAAAGCTGAAATGCATCAGCAAAACATTCATACTGGTCTCCCAGTGGTCACCATTATAAAGCCATGTTTCCTCCAGTATCTCCCTGGTGAACATATTAAACATACCCAGAAATATGAGGCACAGTCAGCGTTCCTTCACCCGATGAATAAATACCACATTGTTATGATGCGTGTGTTCCTCTGAGCCTCGGCACATCTTTTAAACAGGATGATAACGCTGAGGAGGGTCAGGCTAAATGAAAATCAATCTGTCTAACAAGACATCCATCTTTAGTCTGCGCTCGGGGAACAAATGAAGAGGCGTGTGAAGCGTACTGTAGGTGGTACAAATAAAGATATAGTGCTGTTAATTGTTAGCCTGAAATAAGGTCTGTGAGCGTGCTGTAGTTCCTTTATAGTCCAACATTAGCCTCCTTTAGCTTAGTGGTGGAGACGTGAAGTCATGTGACCGTGCTGTAGTTCCTTTATAGCTCAACATTAGCCTCCTTTAGCTTAGTGGTGGAGACGTGAAGTCATGTGACCGTGCTGTAGTTCCTTTATAGCCCAACATTAGCCTCCTTTAGCTTAGTGGTGGAGACGTGAAGTCATGTGACCGTGCTGTAGTTCCTTTATAGCTCAACATTAGCCTCCTTTAGCTTAGTGGTGGAGACGTGAAGTCATGTGACTGTGCTGTAGTTCCTTTATAGCCCAACATTAGCCTCCTTTAGCTTAGTGGTGGAGACGTGAAGTCATGTGACCGTGCTGTAGTTCCTTTATAGCTCAACATTAGCCTCCTTTAGCTTAGTGGTGGAGACGTGAAGTCATGTGACCGTGCTGTAGTTCCTTTATAGCCCAACATTAGCCTCCTTTAGCTTAGCGGTGGTGACGTGAAGTCATGTGACCGTGCTGTAGTTCCTCTATAGCCCAACATTAGCCTCCTTTAGCTTAGCGGTGGAGACGTGAAGTCATGTGACCGTGCTGTAGTTCCTTTATAGCCCAACATTAGCCACCTTTAGCTTAGCGGTGGAGACGTGAAGTCATGTGACCGTGCTGTAGTTCCTTTATAGCCCAACATTAGCCTCCTTTAGCTTAGCAGTGGGGACGTGAAGTCATGTGACCGTGCTGTAGTTCCTTTATAGCCCAACATTAGCCTCCTTTAGCTTAGCGGTGGAGACGTGAGGTCATGTGACCGTGCTGTAGTTCCTTTATAGCCCAACATTAGCCTCCTTCAGGCCTTGTATTGTTAAGATTTACTTTATTTGAGCTCTGTTGAATATTTGTTTGTCCTACACTGGATTATATTTTCGTGTTTGCAGAATTGCTCCGTCCTCATTAGTCTCTCAGACACATGAGAAACACTAACGTCACCTTTAAGTCCCGCAAAAGGAAGGCGTGTGTTTTTGATGAATGTCCTGCTGCTGTAAACTCTAGCTGTTCTGTTTGCACGCGCTCCCCAGAGAGTTCATTACAGAATAAAATCCTTATCAGCCCACCAATCACTGCGAGGGGCAGCAGAGAGCCCCCTGCCAGAGTCAGGTTTACACTGTTTATAGAGAAACTTCACAAGGGTTTTTCAGCGGGTCTGCAGGTAATTGTGTTAACATTCCCCCCACGGTTTTAAACAAAGGCTAAAGCTGCATGTGGATGCTGGATGAAAGGAAATATATCTGATAGTTTAATAAGATTCAGGGCTTCAGTGGCATACATGCATACATCCCAGGAGGATGCACCAAACAAATACGGCAAGAAGAAATGAGAGAAAGCAGGAATGAAAACAGGAGCATACAGCAGTGCTGCAATGAAATGCAGGGACAGTGAAATATAAACATAAGAAATGTAATCACAGGATCTAAAATTCAGCGCTGTGTGGAAAAGTGAAACGGGAATGAAAGGACAAACATTTAAAGGCTTCATTTCCATTAAACGGCAGATTCTTCAACAATAATCTAAAGAAAACTGAAGAAGAAGTTCAGTGATCCAGTCCAATATATAGTCATTTTAATGCATTCAAAAGTTGCACACCTCACCTTTAAATCAGAGGAACCTCTCCCTCTCTCCCTCTGCTGTGTATCGCTGACAGCGGGGAAACTGAGTTAAAACGCTGAAACTCTCAGTAATTACCAGTAAATATATAAATAAATCAGCTCAGGACAATGAAACGCCTCGCAGGAGAGAAAAGAGACTTTCTCTGAATACATTTCATTTTGCTGAACTGTTTTGCTAACTGCATCGATAGAGGTAATTACGTCCGGCCTCCTGGGACTCAGAGAGCAATGCATCTGTAATCGCTCGCCGGGAGGAAGTGCTGCAGGAGCTTTTTTGGGTTTAACTGGATTTAAAAAGATGCTCACGTCTCGATGAGGTTTCTACTCGGAGGTGACTCTGATGTGGTTCATCTCCTCAGTAAACAACATGATGACATCATAGCTAACTAGAGCATCCGAAGGCTCCAGACCTCATCTGCTCGATTCACAGGACGACAAAACACTGAAGGTTCTGTGCTTTCAGAAGCAGGAGGGAGAAGTACTCCTTATACTCGATTACAACTACAAGTACTCAGGTCTGGTACTTGAGTAAAGTAGAAGTACTCAGGTCTTGTACTTGAGTAAAGTAGAAGTACTCAGGTCTTGTACTTGAGTAAAAGTAGAAGTACTCAGGTCTTGTACTTGAGTTAAAGTAAAAGTACTCAGGTCTTGTACTTGAGTAAAGTAGAAGTACTCAGATCTTGTACTTGAGTAAAGTAGAAGTACTCAGGTCTTGTACTTGAGTAAAGTAGAAGTACTCAGATCTTGTACTTGAGTAAAAGTAGAAGTACTCAGATCTTGTACTTGAGTAAAAGTAGAAGTACTCAGATCTTGTACTTGAGTAAAAGTAGAAGTACTCAGGTCTTGTACTTGAGTAAAAGTAGAAGTACTCAGATCTTGTACTTGAGTAAAAGTAGAAGTACTCAGGTCTTGTACTTGAGTAAAAGTAGAAGTACTCAGATCTTGTACTTGAGTAAAAGTAGAAGTACTCAGGTCTTGTACTTGAGTAAAAGTAGAAGTACTCAGGTCTTGTACTTGAGTAAAAGTAGAAGTACTCAGATCTTGTACTTGAGTAAAAGTAGAAGTACTCAGGTCTTGTACTTGAGTAAAAGTAGAAGTACTCAGGTCTTGTACTTGAGTAAAGTAGAAGTACTCAGATCTTGTACTTGAGTAAAGTAGAAGTACTCAGATCTTGTACTTGAGTAAAAGTAGAAGTACTCAGATCTTGTACTTGAGTAAAAGTAGAAGTACTCAGGTCTTGTACTTGAGTAAAAGTAGAAGTACTCAGATCTTGTACTTGAGTAAAAGTAGAAGTACTCAGGTCTTGTACTTGAGTAAAGTAGAAGTACTCAGGTCTTGTACTTGAGTAAAGTAGAAGTACTCAGATCTTGTACTTGAGTAAAAGTAGAAGTACTCAGATCTTGTACTTGAGTAAAGTAGAAGTACTCAGATCTTGTACTTGAGTAAAGTAGAAGTACTCAGATCTTGTACTTGAGTAAAAGTAGAAGTACTCAGATCTTGTACTTGAGTAAAGTAGAAGTACTCAGATCTTGTACTTGAGTAAAAGTAGAAGTACTCAGATCTTGTACTTGAGTAAAGTAGTACTCAGATCTTGTACTTGAGTAAAGTAGAAGTACTCAGATCTTGTACTTGAGTAAAAGTAGAAGTACTCAGATCTTGTACTTGAGTAAAAGTAGAAGTACTCTTTAAGGGTTGATTATATTTCACATCATTAATCCAAATCTGCCTAGCAACTATTCAATAAATGTAGTTGAATAAAAGTACACATTTACTTCTGAATTGTAGTGGAGTAGAAGTATTGTAGGTAATGGAAATACTCAAGTAAAGTACTTCAAACGTGTACTTAAGAGCAGTAACTCAGTACATGTACTCAGTAACTGAGTACTTGTACTGAGTAACTTCCCATCTCTGATCAGGGCATCATTTCTCTATGGGCTGGTTCTGTGTTTCCGCAGCGTAACAAAAGAACATCTGAAGGTTTTATGGTTCAGCGCGTTGAGAGGAAGTGAAGATGAGTTCAGGGAGTCGGTAATTTATAGCGTTGTGTTTTACTGCACCTTTTATCAACCGTTTCCCCGTCACTCTACAGGAGAGGCAGCATGTTTTAGGAGTTTAGCTCGTGGAATTTTTAAACTACATTAACATGTTGTTTATTCTTCTCCTTAACTTCTCAGAGCAGGAGTAAGGCTTCTTCAGGGAGTCTGTTAAGTTTTGTAGGTATTCATTCACAGCGTATCAAAGGTTTCAGTGCTGTCTCGTAGCCACGTCAGCATTAGCTGGATAAAAACCAAACAGACAAAGATTTATGATAGTTTGATGTTTATATGTTTTTCAGTTCCCTCAAAGCAGCAGTTAGTTTGAGCAGGGAGCTTTTAGGACACGGTGTATCTCACACGGCTTCCTGTGCTGCAGCTGATGCCGTACCTGCAGGCCAACCTGACGGGCTTCAAGAAGCTGGAGATCCTGAACTTCAGGAAGGGCAGCGTGGTGGTGAACAGCAAGGTGAAGTTCTCCCGCTCGGTGCCGTACAACATCACGGAGGCCGTGCACTGCGTCCTGGAGGAGTTCTGCTCCGACGCCATGAGGAACCTGCACATCCAGATCGACACACACTCCCTGGACGTGGAGCCAGGTACTGCACACACTCTTATTACGTTGGTGTTAGGAGCACTATAGGATTCTTGACTTCACTCACCACCGCTAAGCTAAAGGCGGCTAACGTTGGGCAATAAAGGAACTATTTTCTCTCATAGCCTTCAGTTTCACTTTCAGGTCCATCTTCTTACAGCAGCTGTCGAGCTTCATGTCTCACAGTGTTCCTGCGATGTCTCCCAGTGTGTAATATTCTCCTCAGAAATATGCACACACACAGACACAGTAATTGGGTGTGTTTGTCTAATCCTCCGGTGCTGTGCAGGACATTATAGAGCAGCAGTAACAGTGATGAAGATGAGCGGTGAGCAGCAGAGAGGTATCAGGTTTCTGCAGGAGGAAACAAAATACTCAGTAATGTATCTGTCACGTATGCACCTAACTGCACATGCACCCTGCTTCCAGTAAAGCATTTTAACATCTGCTCAGCGACAGACCGACCAAAAACACACACAGTAAGCCATTGACCTCCATACCTGGGGACAGGAGATACAGTGAGTCATTTCAGGGTTTTAGGAGCCGCCTTTGTTTGCTTGTTTTTGATCGTATTTATTTTCCTTTTTGTCGCCCCCCCCCCCCCCACGGCCCCTCATCCTATCCTAAAGCATTAAACAGCATATCGTTTTTCATGGAGATATTTCAGAGACCAGAGGAGAAGGAAAAGCCGAGTGTTCGAATCTCACATCTCAATCTGACCGGAGACCTCGTTAAAACCAAACAGCAGCTCTCTGTATGAACACTAATCTGCCTCTTCTTCCTCCTTCTCCTCCTCCTCCTCCTCAGCGGACCAGGCAGACCCCTGTAAATTCCTGGCCTGTGAGGAGTTTTCCCGCTGCTTGTTGAGCGGCAGGATGAAGGAGGCCCGGTGTGTGTGTGAGCCTGGCTTCCTGTCAGTGGACGGTCTGCCCTGTCAGAGTGTGTGTGACCTGCAGCCAGACTACTGCAGCCCGGGGGGGGAGTGCAGCATCCTGCCAGGACACGGGGCCGTGTGCAGGTAAGAGAGGACTCTTTAAAGTAGAGAGGCTACATACTGATATACACCTGAACATCAGCAGGAGAGGACTCTTTAAAGTAGAGACACTACATACTGATATACACCTGAACATCAGCAGGAGAGGACTCTTTAAAGTAGAGACTCTACATACTGATATACACCTGAACATCAGCAGGAGAGGACTCTTTAAAGTAGAGACTCTACATACTGATATACACCTGAACATCAGCAGGAGAGGACTCTTTAAAGTAGAGACTCTACATACTGATATACACCTGAACATCAGCAGGAGAGGACTCTTTAAAGTAGAGAGTCTACATACTGATATACACCTGAACATCAGCAGGAGAGGACTCTTTAAAGTAGAGACTCTACATACTGATATACACCTGAACATCAGCAGGAGAGGACTCTTTAAAGTGTATATACGTATATCAGCAGGACTCTTTACAGCTGACAGTAAGACCTATGAATGAAGACGTTGGCTTGTCTGAACAGCTGCTCGGTGCTGCAGCAGGGACTCTTTACTTCAGGATGGATCTGACTGTAAATCAGGAGTCTTCTTATCTAGTTTGTGTATTTCTACATCTCCTCTAGTCTGTGTGATTGTCCTGCTGGAGGGTTTGTGTCTCTGCAGTTTGAGCAGGTCTTATCTCCTCTTTGGATCTCTCCGTCTCCTCACAGAGATGCTGCAGCTGCACTTTCCCTCTCACACCTCACTCCCCCTCTCTCTTCCAGACACAGAGACAGCTTCCCCCTCCCCGGCCTCTCCAGTTAAAGCGATGCATCTGATTGGACGTCACCTGAGAACAATACAACAGGTAAGAGGTTGGTGAAGCCGCCTCGTGCAATCAGACCATCGTGCTCACTCAGCAGGAGAAACGAGAGTGAGTGAGGAGGGGCTCGACTCACTGCGACACATTTCCACTAAAATCAAGACGTGACTTTTTATTAGTTTTAAGGACTTTTTGATGAATTCTGAAG
The DNA here is from genome assembly GCF_036324505.1 of Eleginops maclovinus. Classification (NCBI taxonomy): domain Eukaryota; kingdom Metazoa; phylum Chordata; class Actinopteri; order Perciformes; family Eleginopidae; genus Eleginops; species Eleginops maclovinus. The sequence goes on along the minus strand of NC_086363.1, from coordinate 900,907 downwards.
ATTTGTAATGACTGTTTCAAGACGCACTCCACTACGATCTTTGGAGGGTTTTTCTTGTTACTACTGACGATGCTTTGACTTTTTATCAGACTTTTGTGTCTTTTTAGTCATATGTCCCGAGTCCACGTCTCACCTGGGGGGATTAGTCTCCTCTGTGATCCTCTTCTTGGGTCCTTCTGCTCCGAACACAAACACTCTTGAGGTTATTGCCCCGAGACAGCGGAGTGTGGAGTGACTTTTAAAACCCAAAGAACATCAGAAACACTTCGATCCCTTTCCTCAAAAGACGGGCTCTAAATCCAGACCTACTACGGTTTGACTTTTGTACCTTTTTATCGTACATTTTAAAGGAGTACTGCGCTGTTTCTATGAGTCTTCTTTCATGGGAAACTTTATTTATTTTCCCAAAAGATTCAACATAAAATACTCTGACTTTTTTCAGTTTGACAAATCCTTGACTGAGTTCTTTTGAGGACACATTACTATTACACGTCACACAATACTTTTCCTGGTTCAAGATGTATTACGATTCCTTTCTTTTTACTAAACCTACATGACTTTTTTAAGCCTGCTTTACTGTCTGACCTCCTTGCTGTATCACATGACCCCTATATAGCCTGACTGCTCCTCTGTGCACCCCCCCCCCCCCCCACTTCAGACTCGATGAAACCAGACTCAGCAGGAACTCGGGACTCGTCTCTTCTCCAGAGCTGAAGAGCTTTCAGGACAAACTGTACCCACTCTCCAGAGCTCTCCAGACCCCAGAGGACGATCTCCGGACATTTAGGACACTTTGAACCCCCACGGGACGGCCTTCGTCTCAGCGGGGCGACGAAGAGGAGCTCAGCGGGCGGCTTCAGCATCGCCCCGGTGGACACGGGTCCTCGCCGGACTGCTTTTGTACACGTCTGATTCTCTATGTGTGTTTGTGTAGTGAGTAGCATGTTGAGCACACGCGTGATGTTTAGGTTTGCTGACGCTGAAGCACAGGACGCACACACATCAGCTCTCTACCCGGGACTGAAGAACCCTTCCAGTAGTGGCAGGAAACCATTTCATTGAGACTAGATCCATGGATCCCAACCCTTAACATCCTAATGTAACACCAAAGCCACTTCCTGTCTGAAGCCTCTGTGTTTCGGTTTGGAGAACCTAAAAGTTGTTCCCTCCTCAGATTGATTCATTTAAGAGGTTTTAAGCACCTAACGAGGGGATAGTAACCAAGCTAACGGAAAAACTTCAGTCCAGATGTTCCTGAATCTTGGTGGAAGTGTGCATACTGGAGCTAACACACCGGACACCTCACATTAAACACAGCCGTCCCAGCTGCTGTGCGTGGCTGTACTTTGGTGCTAAATGCTAGCGTTAGCCCCTCCTCTTCTAACAGGTTGCAGTTCCTCTTGTACAGCTCGTGTAAATAGACTACACTCAGGTTTATTGCTGCTTTTCCCGGGGCGTGACACACATCTGTAATATGTATTTTTCTTATTTAACGTGTGAAACTGTCTTGGTGTTATCACGATAGCTGAAAATACAAACTGTGTTGAATAAGAGGCGGCGTGTCCTTCCTTTCTCTGAGGAGTTTCCAGCAGCAGGAGGAGAAGAAGGAGAGGCGGAGACTCGGTGAAACATGGAATGCTTTAATTCTTCTGTTAGAGATCAGCGTTAGAAAAGTGACAAAGGCAGTGCTTCCCCAGGAATGATTGTGAGGTGTGGAGCAGGAGCAGGACGCTTTCAGGGTGGGGGGTGGAGCTCAGGGAGCAGACCCATTCACACCCGGCATTAACGTGCTCTGAGGCAGGAAGGGGACCCTCTATGTGTCTTCATGCACCAGACACACTTTGATCCCGGGGTTCTAGGTCAGGGTCCCACACTTTAAGGAGCTTTAAAAAGCTAATGGCAGTCCTTCAGTTTGAAGCTAAACAGAGTTTTTGCTGCATGAGTTAAACTGCACAGGCTGCTCAATAGAGAGAAAGCACAGGGGAGAGAGAGCATCTTACATTTGAATAAAAGGGTGAAATTGAGCATGTCAGTTTTTGGTCAATTAAAGACTTATTTTATCAGTAATTTAAACCCGTGTGGTTTCTACAGGTTCTGGAGTCTTTAAAACCTACAGTCTACTTTGGACCGGGACATGAAGACAGATGACTTGGTCTTTGCTTTATGTGTTCCAGGTTTCTGTGGTGCATTAGTTCATGGCTCTCCCGCACGTTAATGCCGTTTGTAAAAAGGAGGATCTGCTGCTTTGCAACGAGACAGATGTTCATGCGTTGGGATAATCTACGTCAGCGCTTTGCTGTGCGGAGCAGAGCGGGGGGGAACCTCAGGGGAACACAGGTGTAGCGTCACAGCAGCAGATTGTCTCTTTTTACACCTGTCACAGGAGGCTTTCTGTCCCCCCCCCCCCCCGTACGCTCAGTGCGCTTGATTTATTGCTTCTCGTGGAGTAGAACCTGTACAAACGTTCTTCTGCACCTGCTGTAAGGAGACATATCGTACTGTATGCATGTTCCAGTTGAGTACCAGGGCATCGCCGTGAGCCTCTCAAACCAGAGACTCGATTATTACGGAACATTTTAAGAATCAAATTATACTTCTGAGCAGTGGGATGATTCCTTTATGTCATGTGACTCACTGCGTTGGCAAAGAGTTTCCTCGTGTAAAGACTTTAAAGATGATCTGTTTCTGCAGAGCTGAACCACGAGGAGTTGCATAATCGCTTCATAAACACACACATAATCAGGGAGCTGAATTACTGCTCAGGCCAGAAAATAAAAACCACCCAGGGTTTGATGTCTTGGACCTTTCTCTCATTAAACCAGAGGCAGGAAGAGAGGAATCACTACGGGAACAAATCAACGAGCAGTTACATTCGCTTGGAAAGACAAAAGGTAAAAGTGTTAGCAGAGATCTGAAGTCTGAGGCTCCTTGTGCAAGAGTCCCCGCCCTGGAGGAACCACGGAGACGATGTAAACATCTGTGAGTACGGAAGAGACGCGGGGATGCATAATCACACGGGGGGCTCTGGTTCTGGGGAGGCAGCTTCAAAACAAAAGAGAGGAGTCCTACATGTGGCGTCTGAACCCGGTTAGAGAAGAAGTAAGGCCTCGTCATTAGACTTCAGAAGTGTTACAGGAGGAGAGTCCTCAAGGGAACCGTGATCCATGATAGAAATGGGTAGGGGTCTCTGCCGGATGCTTACCTGCATATGACGGGCTATTAGCATCATTCAGTAGCTTATGAGGACAATATTTATGAAATGTCTCGGCTGATTTTGACAATGTCGGGGGTTATTGAGGATGTTCATTTCAGGACCAGAAAGGGACCACATTTAGACTCATCTGGGTCAATTTGAAGATTTAGTGGACTTTGGATCATTTGATCGGACAGATTGCTTATTTATTAAAGTGTCCTCAGTAGAGGTGCTCTCTGTATCTAATGGTCACTACACGACTCATGGAGGTCATCAGGAGAACCGATGGAGAAAAATGGACTCAAATCCGCAGAGCCTTATTGTGTAATGCTAATTATTGGTGCTAATGAATGCTAATAGTGCTAACAGCCCATCATATGCAGGTTAGCATCCAACAGTGTCTCTGAGCTGGGACCCCCCCCACAACATTTCCACCATCACTGGTCCCTGGTTCCTCTTTAATTAATGGGATGTTCTGCAGGGCTCAATGCAAACCCTCCCCCGTCAGGAAACCAGCACAGAGAAGAAGAAACCCCCCCACCCCCCCGTTAGGTAGCTGGTGCATTTGTCCCTTTGTTTGCAGTGGAAGCCCCCACCCCCCTTCACTTGAACATGCTCTGCAGCATGGCGGTGGCGTAGGTGGGGCGGGCCTGCCGGCTCTCGATGGCGCTGCGCAGGTAGCTGACCCCCCCGCAGCGCTCCCAGATCTCCTCAAACTGCCGGGGCAGGATCTCCGCCCCCCGCTTCCTGGAGAGCCCGGTCTCCTCCAGACTCAGCTCGCACATCTCCATATCGTCTTTACCTGCAGAGACACGAGTACAAGTACAGGGTCTGAGTACTTCTACTACAGGGTCTGAGTACTTCTACTACAGGATCTGAATACTTCTACTACAGGGTCTGAGTACTTCTACTACAAGATCTGAGTACTTCTACTTTTACTACAAGATCTGAGTACTTCTACTTTTACTCAAGTACAATTCTGTGTACTTGTACTTGCTCCTGTGTACTTGCACTTGCTCCTGTGTACTTGTACCTGCCACCAGCACGATGGGGTGCTTGTCCGGGTGCAGCTCCATCTGCCGGGCGATCCAGGGCCCATCGAAGTGGGCGTACCACCAGCCCTTCTTCTTGCCCTGCGGATCCTTGTACTGGTCCCCCGGCCGGATGAAGGGGATCCGGAAGTACCTCTGCTGCCGGTTCATCGCCACCTCCAGCTGCCGGGCCGGGATCGGGGGGGCCGGGTTCTGCTGGGCTTTAGCACGAGGGAGGAGAAATAGAAAGTGAGGCTTCTGCAGGAGAAGAGGAGAGAAGAGGAGGAGGAGGAGCTACATGCAGGGGGGGAGGGGATTCACTGGGAGTAAAGCTGTATTCCTGGAATATGGCTTGTTTTAAACACAAAAAAAGGAGAAATAGGAGTAAATAATCCCGGTGAAGCACAGGCATGTTGACTTCCTGTTCCTCCTCCCTGCAGGTGGACAGCCTATCTGCTCTGGGATCAGTTCAGAGCGATAAAGACAGGCGTCCTCTCGCTCTGCTGCCGGAGGCGAGCGGACCTCAGCGCTGACGACGCAGCGAGAGGTGAAGCGTGGCAGAGGGTTATGAAGGCTTTGCAAACTCGTGTGAAAACATAGACAAACATGATCTGCATTTCTCTACCAAGTGGAGCGTAAAGGAGCGAGCATCTACAGAGAGCGAGCTTCAGATCAGGGTGCAGCTTTCCTGCAAAAAGACTCATTTTACATCCTTTAGTTTTGAGTTTAAAATGAAGAAATGTGCATTAGACTATACCACATGTTCCCAGCTCAGTTCAAAGGACTTGTGTTAAATGTCAAACTGATTCAGGTCAAAATGAGTCTTTTTGTTACCCGTCTCAGAGCGACTCATCGTTACAGCATCACCTCCCAAAAAGCAAGAAGAAAATCCTCACACCCTAACCCTCTGACCAATAACTAAGAAGCTGATAGAATCTAGAAGGTTCCTCAGAGACGCTTCCTGCCCCGCTGCTGCAGAGCTCATTCAGAGACTCTGAGCGGTGGAGAGGCGTTCAAAGGCCTTAGAAGGGCCAGCTGGGAAACAGACATGACATATGTGGCTTTCTTTTAAATGATTTTAAATCCCCCTAAAAAATGTACATTATACAATTAAATGTATTTGTTTATTTTTTTGCTTTAAATATTATTAGTTTTTCTTATTTTATTTTATTTATATCTGTCTTTAAATAGAATTACAATGATTATTATTATTACTAAATATAAACATTTGAGCAGATTTAAGATTTTTTAATGACACTTGGATTTAAATCTAATAAAATATTCCAATGCAATTTCAAATCTGACTGTAGTTAGTAAGATGCATTTGGAAAGGATAAACACAAGCTGAATGTGACACACAGTAGGGGGCCATTTACTTGCACGCACTAAAGATCTGTTGCCAGATATATGTTTAGTTTGTGGAATATTTCACAACACCTCTCCTACGATCATCAACACGTGAAGCCCTGATCCCCGTTTCCCTCCTGAGAGAATTCCTCCCTGTGGGAGTTTGAATAGAGCACAGAGGAAATCACCTCGGCTCTTTATCAAATCACTGCAGACATCTTCTGTGTTTAGAATGCCGAGGAAAACATTCTGAGAAAATATTGAAGGTTCTGAGAAAATATTTGAAGTTCTGAGAAAATATTTGAAGTTCTGAGAAAAAGACAAAAAGTCTGGATTCCGAGAACATCCTCAAATGAAGGAAAGCTCCTGAAAATCACTGAAATAATCTCCCCAGCTCACGTCGTCTCAGAGCAAGCCTCAGAAACCCTCCACCATCAAGAGCAATCGGCAGACTTTTGCAAAAACTAACCCCCAACAAGCGGTGAACCCGTCCGAGCAAATCTCTACCGTGTTAGGGTTAATAGAGGTGGTGGGGGGGCTACAGTCTGTGGTTAGTACGTCACACACTGAAGACCACTTACATGCTTTTCTCACAGCAGGTGCATGATCTGAAAGTAAACATGCAGGTTACACGGACACAGGGACAGGAAGTGATGCAACACGGAGGAACATGTGATGGATCAGAGAGGAAACACAGAAACACTTAATGTTATTATTCCATACGGGACGAGTTGAGAGATGGTGACGACGTGATAGAGAGTGAAGAAAAACAGAAGAAATATTGGGTTTCATCTTTGAAAGATTCATGCTGAATAAAAATCCCATCCTGGTGTTTCAGAGCAAACCCAGAGATAATTGAAAGGGGATTGCTGTAGCTCCACATGTGGACTTATTTTCAGATCTGGTTATTTATTTTGAGTTAGTTCTGAGGAAAAAAAAGAAAACTCTGAATTCTGAGAAGAAGGAAACTTTCTACCAATCTCAGAAAACTCTGAATTTATTGGAGGATCAAATCTCAGAATTCCGAACAGAAGTCCTCACTTTTAGAACAGAGAAAAAGAACCGGACTTTAGTCTCGAGACACACATCATTTAAACGATTGTTGGATCTCAATATAAATGTCACATGTGATCCTCTGCTGTTGATACTCATTTAAAATGATGCAGAATAACTCTAAAACAAATATTCATCCTGTTCAAATTCATTTGACTCTGATGTCAGCACTGCGAGAGAAAGCCTGAACGACTGTCACCGTTTGGAAAAAGCGCAAACAGGGGATTAAAGATTCTCCTGAACAGAAGCAGCGATGTGTCAGGGCTTCCTACCGTAGTCCGTGACGCATTTGGGCGCTCGCTGCTCCGTCTCCGTGTTCCTCTTCTTGTTCTTTGACTTCCAGGCGTGGTACACTTTGAGCCGGCGGTGAAACTCCTCCCTGCAGGCGGCCAGCAGCTCGATGTCTGCAGGAGAGACGAGAACAGAGACTTTCAAAAGAGCTCTCTGAGGAGTGTACTACAGGTGTTAGTGCACATCAATGGGCTGCAAAGACTAAAATCACTAAACACACACACACACACACCCCCCCCCCCTTTGGAAAAAACTGATCATTTTGAAGAAATTGTCAGAAATTCAGAAAAGTCGAAATTTGGAAAAAGGACTCTGAAAGAACATCGAAAGGAAAAACATGTGGGAGACAAAAAATGTGACTTTGTGAAAGAAGATGATTAGGGCCACATGAGCAAATAAGATCTCCTGAAGCAGATTCAGGCAGTAGGCGTCTGGACTCACTGAGCATTAGCCTACAGAACAGCTTTTCCCTCAGCCTGCAGCATCAAGTGAAGACATCAGGACGATTCAGGTAAATGACTTCAGTCTTGTTAGAGTGTGAGCGGAGCTTAATGCACGCTAAGTTCTGAGCTAACGTCACCTGCAATAAAACACTCTGCAGGAAGACCAAAAAACTACTTTAGCATTCAGAGCCGAGTCCCCGCAGAATACAGCAGAGTGAGATGTGGACTTTCATCACATCAGTATTTCAGCTCGTCCTCTGTCTGGGAGGGGAGGTTAGCGCCCTTTCTAACACACTCATTTCTGCCTGTGTGTGTTTTCTCTGCACACACTCATTCATAAGACCTCCTCGTCCTTCACGCTTCCTGCAGTGAGGATAAGGACAGGGAGCGCTCAGGTTAAACTCAATATTACGAGAGGAGGATAAACTCCCGCTAGCTCTTTCTGAAAAATCTCCATCATTAAATCCCGTCAGCCTGAGGAGACGGGTCGCCGGTGCTTCAACCATCAACCTCTTTTATTTTGAAATTCTGTTGAGCAAACAAATGATCTGATATCTGTTTCAGAGGTAGTTTATCCTCTAATGATGAGTCATAAACATCCGGATGTTACAAACTCTAAGTAGTAAGGATCAAAGGAAGCCAAACGGCTGCACCTTTTACCTGAAACAGACTCACGTATAGTCAGTGTAAAGGTGAAGCAGCTGTCAGTGGTCTGATACCTCATCATCTGGTATTGAATACAGAAATGCGCCAGGTATAACGGCGGGTTCATCAGCACGAGTTCTCCTCTGTCCTGCAGGACCACTTACTCACTCCCACATGAGAGAAGTGGCCATACAACTCAAATAAAATGAGTGGTTTAAAAAGTGCCAGGTGTTCCTGCCGAATTACCTGTGATTCAGACATGTCAGAGCCTTACAGAGAGAGGATGAAAAGATCAGCCCCTGTGAATCAATGAGGGTCAGTATAAAGGTCAGCTCTGTGAATCAATGAGGGTCAGTATAAAGATCAGCTCTGTGAATCAATGAGGGTCAGTATAAAGATCAGCTCTGTGAATCAATGAGGGTCAGTATAAAGATCAGCTCTGTGAATCAATGAGGGTCAGTATAAAGATCAGCCCCTGTGAATCAATGAGGGTCAGTATAAAGATCAGCCCCTGTGAATCAATGAGGGTCAGTATAAAGATCAGCTCTGTGAATCAATGAGGGTCAGTATAAAGATCAGCTCTGTGAATCAATGAGGGTCAGTATAAAGATCAGCTCTGTGAATCAATGAGGGTCAGTATAAAGATCAGCTCTGTGAATCAATGAGGGTCAGTATAAAGGTCAGCCCCTGGGGAACCTGAATGCACCCCAGACAGGTGAGATTTCTTAATTTACACCTAAATTCATGTTGATTTAACCAAAAGCAAACAGGTTTATAGGGGCTGTTTGATAAAGGTGGTCAACTCACAATTATTAATAATAATACAAAATAAAATCAACAACTTCAAAGAGAATGTCACTCATAAAATAAAGAAGCATAAATAATAAAGAGATGGCTTCTGCTTTTACTTCAGGGGACAGATTGTGTTTATGCCCGCAGAGCGCCTACATGTGAACACTCACCACACGAGGTATTGATGGCGTCCCGCAGCTCGGCGTACTTCCACTTGCTCAGCTCGTACTTCTTGGCGCCGGCTGCAGCCTTGGTGGCCTGAACCTGTGGACCTCTGGGGGGACAAGAGAGGGAGGGGGCAGGAAGTGAGCGACAAGGAGCCAGCAGCAGAGAGTGGAAGAGGACGGGGTTAATTTGCATACAGAAGAGGATTTGCAGGAGTTGCTTTGCCTTGTAAAGAAGATGGGTGGAGCTTACAGAGCGGGAAACACATCACTTATTATAAAGAGTGAAATGTGGTTTAAATCCAAAGTTTTCTGCAGAACTTTGACACCTAATGACTCAACAAGTGCAATGAACCTGTTATATATTCCATTTGTTCTCACATTTTATGACCACGTGAGGCTAGTGCGTTGTCAAGGCAAGCTTAAAAGGAACAGAAATCACCTCAAATTAATGTGGTTTTTATTTGAAACCCTGTTGACGCCTACTGACTCCACAAGTGCAATAACTGTGTCATGATTTTCTATTTCTAACCAATATTTGGACCAAAACAGTCTTAAATCAGCTGTGATTTGTTAGAGTAGGCTAAAAAGAGGATTTGCATGTGTTTCATTAACTTGTAATAAAGGTAACGCTTAAAGAGCTTTATTCACATTATCTGTAATTTAGTTTTATTTATTTTGATTTGATTTTGTTTTTGATATTGTATTTATTCAAATTAAGCTTTATTATTATGATTATGATTTGGTGGAGGGTGTTGCTGGGGGATTTGAATCCCAGTGTGCAGAAGAATGAGACTCACTGACTGAGAAATGCACGTTTCCCTTTTAGATATTTCAATTTTCAGGCTTAAATGAGGTTAAAAAGTACCAGGATTACATTTTACAGTCAACTCCAGCCACCTGGAAGGCATCAAAGTGTTGTAATAGCTTACATCAGACATGTGGAGCTGACAGAGTAGTACTTTTCCCGATCCATAGTGGGATCTGGATTTCCTGCAGAGGTTTGACACTTACTGAATTGATTCCTACATTTTCTGAGCATGTGAGACTAAAGAGTGCCTTAAACACATCGCACGGTAACCTCCACCCACCTGGAAGTCACCACAGTATCTGGAGCAACAGGAACAAGTTATTTTAGCTGCAGGATATTTGCAGGAGGAGAAAGCGAGCAGGAGCGGCTCGGTGGCAGACAGGAAAGAGACGGAACAGAAGTAGGGACTGAGATCGTGGAGATGCACGAGTCAGAGGAGCGGCTCGGACGTTCAGCGGCAGCTCGGAGAAATAATGAACGACTTCAGGATGGATGGAAACGTGAGCCGGATCTCCAGCTCCATATTCATCCAGGAGGCGGGACTCTGCTGCTTTCCTCTAATCCTATTGGCCGGCTCTGCGTCCTCACGATTAATCAGTGAGGTAAGAAGTACTCAGACCTTGAGTAAAAGTATAGAAGTACTCAGACCTTGAGTAAAAGTATAGAAGTACTCAGACCTTGAGTAAAAGTATAGAAGTACTCAGACCTTGAGTAAAAGTATAGAAGTACTCAGACCTTGAGTAAAAGTATAGAAGTACTCAGACCTTGAGTAAAAGTACGTAGATCTTGTTCTTATGTTTGTTGTAAACACGATTGGTTTGGGATCCACTGGGATAAATGATAGTAAAGTAAGCGAGGAAATGATTGGTTCGTTTTGAGGTAATTTAACCCGTTGATCAGAATCTGTATGAATCGATCATCAGTAATCAGCAGTCTTTGAGCTCTGCGTCTCGTCTTTTGATTTAAAGTTGGAGACGGACACGGAGACTGGGTTCTCACCTAGCCAGCAGTTCAGACATTTCCTTGGCCATCTCTTCCCTAAAAAGCATGACGTCCCCGGTGGAGAGGGTTAATATATGTGGTGTTTTTAAATATAGACACAAGTACAACATCTACATCAGGTCTGGGATTAAGAGACACCTACATGGTCAAGCTCTTGAGCACTGGGGTTCCAGCAGAGCTGCAAACAGAACATGATGGGATTAATAACCAGGATAAGAACCATACATAAATCAGCAGGGGAAGGTGATTCCTGTCCCCAGCAGCTCAGAAAGAACTGATTCTTCTTCTAGACCTCGATCAGAGGCACGACAGGGTTTATCAGACAGCAGAAGGGATTCAGGGGAAGATAAAGGTGGAAAATATTCACTTAGACTTCTGCTGAATGAACAACAGAGTAGATTTATAGCGTCCAGATATTCTTTGTGATACTGCACTGCACATAGTCCAGAGTCCCGACGAGATATTTTTAATTGAGCTTTAATTGATGTTTGTATTAATTTCTCAGATATTTTTTATGCCATTATCATTTTTTTTAATGTTTTGTTTTCTTGCCATTATTATTATTATTATTATTATTATTATTATTATTATTATTATTATTATCATTATTATTATTATTATTATTATTTTATACATTTATTATTTTTATTATTATTATTATTATTATTATTATTTTATACATTTATTATTATTATTTTATACATTTATTATTATTATTATTATTATTAAATACTTTTATTATTATTATTACCTTTTATTATTTTATAAATCTATATAATATCATGTCGTTTCTAACAGGCTTTTTGCTGATTATATTTGCCCCAAAATATAATTATTTTTTAGTAAATCTATTATTTTGAATATGGTTTTGCTGAGTATTATACCATATATTAAATATATTATCTCTTTGAGCCGATGCTACATCTTTCTTCCATAAAAATCCGGCCCCTTATTTTTCCGTCATCCTGCAGAGAAACCAAAGCCTCCACCATCACTTCAAAATCTTAAGGGTAAGTGTGTGTTATTCTGGGGGGATTTCAACACACACTTATAGAGTTAATAGAGTTGTGTGTAAAGTGCTTGACTAACCCGACGTTACTGAACTCTGCATTTTAAGGCGAATAAAGTCAACATTTGTATTGTATTTCTTTCAAAAGATGTGGTTTCCCTGAAAGATGAGGGACTGCTGCAATGTGTGTAACCTCATGCATCTTCATCAGAGATGCCTTTAAAAGTTCCTAATCATCCTGTTGTGTTATGCCGACTCAGATTTTAAGATTTGAGTGTTTTTTTAATTGGTTTCACCACAAACTCTGTTATAATTGTATCTTAAACCCTGCTTAGAGACCATCAGCCTTCACAAGGGACGAAGCTGCATGAAATATCATTTAGAGTTTGCAAACACTGAGTTTAATGAACCGAACAAAGGTGTGTTTTACTTCTAATGAATGCAAACACAGGGAGACTGTTATCTATCTCAGGAAGTGAGCTGTTAGGATGCACACACCATTCAGAGAGCTGCCTTTACAGTGTGCACCTCCTTCAGAGTCATTTTAGGGTCTTCAGAAGTCTGATAAACACGGGGCACGATCCGGGAGGGGGGGGGGGGGGGACAATCACGGCAGTTTTCTAAAACGTGGAAAATAAAAGTTCTGCTAATTAAAATAAATTGGTGCTTTCTATAAGCAGGGCCACAGTCAGTGTGTCAGACAGGGGGCTGTGAGAGATTACTACAGCATGCAGGGGAGGGGGGGGTTATAGTTTGAAGAGGTCAGAGGTCCGAGGGGGTAAATTAAAGGGGTGAAAGCGTCGGGGTCTTACGCTGCTCTCTCGGGAGACGATGGAACTGAGGAGCCGTTACTGAGAGGGAATAAAAACAGAACACAAAGAAGAGGGTTAAACACGGCGCCTCTGCACGGATAGAAACCACAGGAAGTCCTCCAGGTCGGTCCGGAGAGGCCAGGAGACCCAGTGAGTAAAGAATCATCCCGCTGGAGATGTAGTCAAACTGTATCTGTGTAGTATCGTATGTGTGTGTGTGTGTGTGTGTGTGTGTGTGAGTGTGTGTGAGTGTGTGTTACCTGCGCAGGTCGTTGGCCTCCTCAGGTATGAGTTCAGCCTCGCTCTGGGCGATCCTGAGGGCCAGCTCCCGGTCCCTCCTCTCCTGCTCCAGCACCGTCTGCCGGGACGCCTCCTCCTCCCGCTCCGCCAGCAGCTGCAGCTCCATCTCATCCTGCGCGTGCACACACACACACACACACACACACACACACACACACACACACACACACACACACACACACACACACACACACACACACACACACACACACACACACACACACACACACACACACACACACACACACACACACACACACACACACACACACACACACACACACACACACACACACACACACACACACACACACACACACACACACACACTTTTTTATTTCATCTTTACATTTTATTATAAAAATTACACACACTGATACAAAATCCCCCCCCAGCCTTCTGAGCCTCATCAGCACCCACCTGCATCCTCCTCTCCTCTTCCTCCCTCCTCTTCCTCTCCTCTTCTTCCTGCTTCCTCTTCAGCTCCATCTCTGATTTCCTGATGATGGAGGAAGAAACAAACAAAGATGGAGGAGTGGTGACGTTGATGGAGAGGCAGAGGAAGACAACAGATAGTCGGTGAGACAAACGGAGACGTATCACCACAGAGAGACAGAGTGGGCGAGATACAGACCGTCAGCGCCCCTGAACGAGCACGACTCAGCGTCTTCTGTATTTCTGCATTTCAGCACTACTATGATTTTAATAAAACTAAAAGACATTTGAATAGTTTAAATTCAGTTTAGAGAATAAACCCCGTAACCCCGTCTGTGTAAACATGGTTTTTATTAGTTCAGAAATTTGAAATTAAATTTCCTTCAGATCTTAATTTTTTTTGTTTAAACGAAATTATCATTTTTTCTTAACTTGAAATTTATGCAGATTTTTTTTTAAAATCTCATAATTTGACTTTTTTTTTCGAAAGTGAAATTTAAATTTCCCAGATTTAAACTTGTTTCAGAAGTTCTTTTTTTCTCATAATTTAATGTTTCTTAGAATTACATTTTTTTCCCGAAATTACGTTTTCCAGAAATCCCCGTTCTCTCTTCATTTCACTTTTTCTCATAATTGATTTGATCAAATTGTGAATTAGATTTTTTCCCCCTCTGTGAATTCTTTCAGATTATTTTACTATTCTCGAATATTTCTTTTGGTTTTTCTCCAGATTTCACTTCTTCCCCCGGCATTTCATACATAAGTAATGCATTTTTTAAACCTCAGAATTCGAGATGTTTATGATAACCGTTTAATTTAATCTGAAATTAAACGGGGCTCTGGTTTCCGACAGAGGGTGAAAAGAGGAGCTCAAAAGAGATTTGTGGGATTTAGAGATTAAACCAAAAACCATGTTCCCTCTGTTTCAAACTCCTTTCTGTTCGTCCACTAGCGCTCCGACTTCCCCTTTACTCCTGACTGCTTGTCCTCTCCGCTCACCGGGGAATTAGAGGTTATTCTGCTGCTGTGCACAACGTAAGATCCTCTAAATAAAAACACCAGCTAAAAAGAGATAAAACAACGACAGAGAAAGAGCAGGGTCCGCAGGGAGACCCTCCATCGATCCTCACAGTCAACAGTGTCATGAGGAAATAGCGGGGACTCGTTCAGTGTGACCTTCAGGGGGGGTCGGGACTTCATGAGTTTCCAGAGGAGGAGACGGAGCGGCTCATAAAATAAGATGTGAGCCGTCCTCGGTAATGTCTTACATTAGCGGGTAGTGGGATGTGACGAACGCAATGGTTCCCATCAGTCCTGTAAAACACTGTCAGGACCACAATGTGGGCAGGGAGGGGCAGGGGGGGTAATCATGAGCGCGGAATGATGGATTCAAAGTATTTCAGCGGCCATTCACACGGTGGATTTTGGAAATAATGGTGGGGGGGTTTCGGATGTTTCTCTGCAGGACTACAGAAAAATGATCCGTCAGATTTTTATGAAACTTGGAAGAAAGACGAAGCGCCGGCTGAAGAGGAAGATATTATATTTAAGAGCGGGTCCAAATCATAGGGGGGAGATACGGGCTGAGCTTCACCTTCATTAAGAGGACATCGTGCTGGTTTCAGATTAGTGTTACTCCATTAACGTACATTATTAAGTTTGTTGTGCAACACTGAGGGGAAGCGTGATCAGAACAACCTGAAAACCTGATGACACTTTACATCCCGTATATTTAAATAATGAACCCGTTAAAGCAGCGCTGTCATTATGTAAATCCTGGAGTGAGTGGACAGCGTGTCCGTCCTCTGCAGAGCGTTTTAAATAGACGAGTGGATTTCTCTCCGGGTCAATACTCTGATAAGAGCCTCTTTAATGTTTGGCAGCGTGCTAAAAGCAAAACACTGAGAGACAGAGTAAAGTACATTTACTCAAGTACTGAGCTCACTGAGGACGAGCAGTGGGTTTGTAATTCAATAAAACACATTGATCATTTCCCTTTTTTGATAATTCCGTCTTAAATATAACATTTTACTTTTAATATATATTTTATTTGTTAGTTCTTTAAAATGTTGGAGTACTGCACATATTTAATTTCATATGGTTTATTTAATATAATTAACTGTATTGATATGATTTAACTTCTCATGTTTATTTTTCTTGTAAACAGATTTTTTTTTAATAATTTAAAAATATCTCAAATGATTTAAAAACAGAAACTGAATTCTTATTATTTATTTAAAATATATATATTAATATAAACAAATATAATTGTTGTAGTTTTTTCTGTGTACTTTATTCATCCAGATATATTTTCTCGCTCAAACTTAAATACGTATCACTTCTCAGTGCAGGACCTTCACTTTAAGTACAGGATGCTACTCCTCCCCCTCCCCCCCACTTACAGACGGCGGTTGTCCTCCTCCTGCTTGCGTTGCTGCTCATCCTCCTCCCTCCTCTTCTTCTCCCTCTCCATCTCCTCCTGGATCTTCTTCAGCCTCTCACGCTCCTCCTCCTCCTTCTTCTTGTTCTGCATGGCCGTCAGCAGCTGCTCTGACCGGGTCACCAGCGCCTGGAACTCGTGGTCTATCTCCAGCCGGGTCATGATGGTGCTCTGACGGAGAGAACAGGACCACAACAGAATGATAAAACTGAACTAATGCACAACAGTAAAGGGAGGAAGTGTAATGTTTGCTCAAGGATAAATAGCAGGGCGACCCGATAGCTAAGTGGATAAGGATGCAAACCCAGATACCATACACCCCCCTCACCTTGATTTTGATCATGAGCGAGTCGATGGCGCTATCCAGGTCCTGGATCTGTTTGCTCATCTCCTGCTTCCCTTCCTTCAGGCCGGCGATCACCTCGCTGAAGCGGTCCATCCTCTTCTTCAGGTTACGCACCTTCACCAAGCCGTCGATCCTGAACACACACACACACACACACCTTTTCAATGCCATCTCTTTATTTAATTCTTATATATTGCATATTTTTTTAGGGAATTTCCTGTCCTTTTTTCTGGTGAATATTCTTTTATATATTTATTTTTCTTGTCCACATTTCGTTCAAAACATTTTTTATTTTGGTTGACTTTTGAAAGAAATATTAATAATATTATTAGCTGTTCAAATATTCAATATTCATTCTGAAAGTGGCAGCGGATAATGAAGAAAATGAGGCTGAGGTAGGAGGAAGGTAAAGAGGAAGGTGAGGAGGAGAGGAAAGAACAGGGGAACAGAGAGGAAAGGAGAGAAGGTGAGGTGGGATAGTAGGAGGTGATGATGTAGTTTGAAAAGGGAAGAATTAAGGATGGATGAAATGAAAAGGGAGGAAGAGGAGGAGGTAAAGATGGAGGCTGGAATAGGAAGGAGGAAGAGGAAAGACAGTAAGATGAGAAAGGTGGGATGGGATTGTAAATATAAAGAAAATTAAAAAAGGTAAGGGAGGAGGAGAGGTGAGGAAAGGATGTATGGAGAAGGACAGGATGTATACCCTAACTCATCCTTTTCCCAAACAAAACTATCACCCCCTTCTTTTGAAACATACAGAAGGAGGAGGACTCACCTTGGTTTGTGTTTCCTCCTGCAGAGCCACATCCGGACCGTCTTCTGCATCTTAATGCAGGCGCTGGTCCGGTACAAGATCTTGTTCTTCACTGCAAGAAAAGACACAAAGGAACCATTAGCTTCCTGCAACCTAAGATGCTATAATAATAAAAGTCTGTAGTTCCTTTATAGCCCAACATTAGCCTCCTTTAGCTTAGCGGTGGTGATGTGAAGTCATGTGACCGTGCTGTAGTTCCTTTATAGCCCAACATTAGCCTCCTTTAGCTTAGCGGTGGTGAGGTGAAGTCATGTGACCGTGCTGTAGTTCCTTTATAGCTCAACATTAGCCTCCTTTAGCTTAGCGGTGGTGACGTGAAGTCATGTGACCGTGCTGTAGTTCCTTTATAGCCCAACATTAGCCTCCTTTAGCTTAGCGGTGGTGATGTGAAGTCATGTGACCGTGCTGTAGTTCCTTTATAGCCCAACATTAGCCTCCTTTAGCTTAGCGGTGGTGAGGTGAAGTCATGTGACCGTGCTGTAGTTCCTTTATAGCTCAACATTAGCCTCCTTTAGCTTAGCGGTGGTGATGTGAAGTCATGTGACCGTGCTGTAGTTCCTTTATAGCCCAACATTAGCCTCCTTTAGCTTAGCGGTGGTGAGGTGAAGTCATGTGACCGTGCTGTAGTTCCTTTATAGCCCAACATTAGCCGCCTTTAGCTTAGCGGTGGAGACGTGAAGTCATGTGACCGTGCTGTAGTTCCTTTATAGCCCAACATTAGCCTCCTTTAGCTTAGCGGTGGTGACGTGAAGTCATGTGACCGTGCTGTAGTTCCTTTATAGCCCAACATTAGCCTCCTTTAGCTTAGCGGTGGTGACGTGAAGTCATGTGACCGTGCTGTAGTTCCTTTATAGCCCAACATTAGCCTCCTTTAGCTTAGCGGTGGTGAGGTGAAGTCATGTGACCGTGCTGTAGTTCCTTTATAGCCCAACATTAGCCGCCTTTAGCTTAGCGGTGGAGACGTGAAGTCATGTGACCGTGCTGTAGTTCCTTTATAGCCCAACATTAGCCTCCTTTAGCTTAGCGGTGGTGACGTGAAGTCATGTGACCGTGCTGTAGTTCCTTTATAGCCCAACATTAGCCTCCTTTAGCTTAGCGGTAGTGACGTGAAGTCATGTGACCGTGCTGTAGTTTT
The DNA here is from genome assembly GCF_036324505.1 of Eleginops maclovinus. Taxonomy (NCBI): domain Eukaryota; kingdom Metazoa; phylum Chordata; class Actinopteri; order Perciformes; family Eleginopidae; genus Eleginops; species Eleginops maclovinus. Next base: position 882,844 of record NC_086363.1, on the reverse strand, counting down.
TTCTCCTGATATCTCTTGTGAAGGCGTTGGAAGGATAGTTTTATCCAGGAGTTGGAGACACTTTGAGGTGTTTCCTGCCTCTCCTTCTGGAATCGGCTCATGTTTTTGTGAGTAAACCATCTGCCAGACTTTTCCCTTTTAAAACCCATTAGTGCTTCATGGTCTCCTCTTGAGCCAACTTGCTACCATGTGATGATCCATCGTATCGATCAGCGTTTGGCCCCACGGTGTTCTGGCACAAAAACCCTTATTGACTAAGCCTGGTGTTCATTATGGACAGGCTCTGATTACCCATACTACACCCAGTGAACCTGAGGAGGTGGAGCTCCGTTTGGTGCAGAGGAAGCTTAGGTCTCCTTTGAGCCGTGCATTAAGAGGAAGCTTTGAAGGCTGGATCCTTTTTTTCCGCACTATGGAAGAAGGCAAAAGTCCGACAAGTTTGGAAACATATTCCAAAGTTTGATGGCTGTAAATTAAAAGGGTAATTGTGCAGAGGCAGAGCGCCTCACTGGGATGATTAGGTCTGCATTTGGAGCATATACTTATGAAAGTAAGCTATAAAGTCTGGTTCATTAAGCTATATATTTAGCTCAGAGCGAAGTGGGAAGAAGCTCCTCTATGGCGGAGAATTGTAGATAATCTTGAATACCAATCAAGCTTTGAGTACAGAATGATATTTTCAAGACTCAGGAGGTTGTGTTTGGACAATATATTGCAGTGATGGTGATTAAACCTAGTAAAACAGGCGGAAAGCCCCTTTAATACCCCTTTATTATCATTATATATGAGGTGTAATATCACCCTGGTGTTGGGTTATTGTACAATGTGAATTAAAACTCAGAAATGAGGTTTAATTTTGTATGAATGAGCTCTGATGATCATACATTTCCAAAAGACGGGTTACACTTTGTGAGAATGAAGTTGGCTTTAAGCGTAAGACGGATATTTGGGTGATTATTTATACTATATGCTTTAAAAATTGCAAATAAATAAATGTATTAATTGATAAGTAAAGGGAGAAAATGAGTAAAAGGAGAGGGTGAAAGCTGTGCCGTCGTGCTGCTCTGTTTTATTCCACGCGAATGAATTCGGACTTGCTTTGATACACAGGTTATGTTCTGCAGAATCTCTCCGTGCATTATTTATGATCGATTCCATCTCGACTCTCTGGCAACACAGATGCTTTTTCCTGTCGTGCAAATGAAGCAAATTTGAATTGAATTGCAGTCAGAAAAATGAGAGGAGTAAAAGAGAGAAGGAGCGCTGCGGAGAGGAGGGGAGATAAACGGAGGTGAAGATCGATAACATCGCTACGAGCGGCCAGGTTCATTTCATCTGGTGATGGCTCCAGAATATTCAATAACAGCAGAGGATGAATGACTTTGCATTTACACACACTTTAAAGAGTTGTTTCATACCTGCTGCAACATTATCAAAGTTTAATGGGAAACAACAAGGATATCCTTTGGCCCAAAAAAAAGCTTTTCATTGATCGATGAAGAGGAGGGACATGAAGAGATACTGCAGAACTGACACCACACTGAACTTAATGCAGTCCTGCAGTCAGTGAGAGATGCACCTCAAGCATTGATCGTGCATCAAAATGTTTGAGATTTCTGTGGCGGATAAAAGTCCTGCAGACTTCCTCACCTTCGTCTTTATCTTTCACCTAAAAGTTTGCCTCTTTAAGTCCTGGAGCGTTGCTTCAATGTGCACAAAGGTAACATCATAACGTGCGTAAGGATCAGGAATGCTAAGAGACTCAATAAACCATGTTCACGCTAATCGCAAAAAAATGCGACCTTTTCCCCCCCATAGGAACGAATGGGAACTCGACGTGCACAGAGCTGATAAATCACCCGACTTCGAGGTCACACTTTGACGGAGAGAGATGATTGAAAGTTTGAACGGCTCTCCACACTCTCAACGTTATGGAACCACAAAGGTTTTTTGACAGATGGAATGGTGTTCCTAAAATCCTCGTTTAAGTTTTGTGTAATTTTCCGAGCATTTGAGATTTTTTACCGGGTGTTAATGGGAGGGAATGTTCAGAGTGATGACATCATCACCCAGAGGCTTTAAAATCTGAAATCCAATTTTCAATTAATTAATTAATTGATATATAAAGAAGAAATGGAGCACCATCACAACATGTCCCCCACGGGATAAGTAAAATAGCAACAGTGTGTGACGAGCACATTTCATACAGACGTCATTAACCATGTGGTGTGAGGTCACTTCCTCTGGTCTTACGTTTGATGACGGACAGCGCGCACCACTGCACCTTCTTCCAGCGGCTGTGGATCAGCCAGGTGTTCACCTTCTTCACCAGCTCAGCCAGGTGGTCCGGGTCCGACTTCATGATCTGATCAAACTCTGCAAACTGAGGAAAGAGGAACGTGGTCAGAGCTGTGCAGCAAAAAGAAGAAGTTGGTTTAGGGATGCACCGACGCAGCAGCCCGACTTTCTCTCCCTTTCACCGTGTCCCACCTCCAGAGCTATCACTCTGCATGGTGTCACCAGCTTCGTCAACCTTTACTTGCCAAAGAAACTGGTTTAAAGGTTTTGAATGAACTGTAGTAAAAACTCCTTTAAGGCAAGAATAACTGATGTGAAAAAACCCCAGAGGGATAAAGGTAACATAAAACCCAAGTTAAGGAGTCGTGTGTCTTCAAATAAATTCAATTTAGGTCAAATGGGTTTTAAATTGGAGCTTATTAGGGTCAATTACTAAGCCTGGATTAATTCTAAAACCACCAAGAAGAAACTCCACTAGTTTCTAATCAAATCCCATTTCCATAGAAGTCTAAACAAACAAGCTCTCTCCTTTCCTGATGACTTTATGGTCTCAATCTCTAGTTTGAGGCTCTTCTACACACATCAAACACTGGAGACTCTTTTTAGATCCATTTAATTGTTTAGTCGCTTCTTCTTGGTCATTTGTATAGAAGTCTACGAGAAAATGTTCCTACTTCTTACTCCATTTATTCAGTGATCATTTTCCTGGTGGGATTTTGGTCTCAATCTCTAGTTTCAAGTCTTCTTCAACACAGCATTTAGTAAACTATGGTCCCATTCAACGTAAAATAGATAACAACGTTGTTTTGTTTTGGGGTATCAACTTCTTCCCGAACAAAAATGGTGATTGTAAACATAAAACATCCAGATTGATTAACAATTAAGTTCTGTTCACAATCACTCAGAAATATTCTTGACGAGAGACCTCATCAGCAACACATGTGTATTGTGCAGCCTAATATTCCAGTGTTTAAGGGTTTAAAGAGAGTCATTTCAGTAGAGCATTAATTATCCGTTAACGGTAATCAAGGGATGCACAACCCGCCATCCTCTCCTGCAAATATGGGCACTTCTTGCTCCAAGAACACTAAATGGCAACTCAGAAAATGCCAATCAACAAAACAGATGAATGAATTATGTAATGTTTTATACCGTATTGATTTTAACCTGATCTCTTCTCAATAAATATCATGGTTCCTTTATTGCATCGATGCAAAACTCCTACAGATCCTACAGCCTTAAAGCAGTCCTGCTCGATGAACAACCGCACTACAGCATACAGAGAGGATCTGCACTCACAGTAAAGCTGAAACACGCCCGGTTCCCTCATAATATATCATGATGAAGCCAAACCCCCCCCCCCCGTGCTACAGATGTGGTAGTTTTTCAGAAACTGTTGTCAAACTAATACAGATTAATATCTTTAGTTTGTGGAAATCAATTCCATCGTTGCAGCAAGAAGCATTCATTCGGGACCCTCGGTTCTCCCTTCTTCATTCATGCATCTTTGATAACAGAGTCAGAGTTCACAGAAGTGCCGTCAACGCTTTCCGACACTTGATTTAAAAAGTGAGAGATGTGTTCGTGTCCTCTGGAAACCTCGGACTTATGACCCTCCAGTCTGCTGCTGCTTTAATAATGAAAGAAGCAGCAGTTTATATTTCTCTGGATCTTCTGCACGACGCTTCCTCTTTAAACTGCACAGCTCTCCCACTTTACAGTGAATTCTGATATTCCGCACAGATTGTGTTTTTCTACACTAACTCTTATTGTACTCACCTTTTTGTATAGTAATAATTAAGTTGTTTTTGCTCAGTTTTTACAACTGATTACCTTTTCCTCTTACTGTGCTCGTGTACCACAGGTCCAAATACCCAATTAAAAGTCATACATTTCAAAGATTACTTAAGTAAAAAAGCAAAATCAGTTGGTCTATTATAGTGTTCTCATTTATTCTGTAAAATACACAGCTCTCTACGCTTTCCGTGTTTGTAATGAGTGTGTTTTATATATCTTTATATTTCTTAAGAATATTTTCATTTTGAATAACTTTAATAAAAGGTAATTATGAATGAGGATTGATGAAGGTTAGATGAAGGGTTGATGAAGGTTAGATGAAGGTTAGATGAAGGATTGATGAAGGATTGATGAAGGATTGATGAAGGTTTGATGAAGGTTTGATGAAGGTTTGATGAAGGTTTGATGAAGGTTAGATGAAGGATTGATGAAGGATTGATGAAGGATTGATGAAGGATTGATGAGGGTTTGATGAAGGTTTGATGAAGGTTAGATGAAGGTTTGATGAAGGATTGATGAAGGATTGATGAAGGATTGATGAAGCATTGATGAAGGATTGATGAAGGATTGATGAGGGTTTGATGAAGGATTGATGAAGGTTTGATGAAGGTTAGATGAAGGATTGATGAAGGATTGATGAAGGTTTGATGAAGGTTTGATGAAGGTTTGATGAAGGTTTGATGAAGGATTGATGAAGGATTATTGAAGGTTAGATGAAGGATTGATGAAGGTTTGATGAAGGTTAGATGAAGGATTGATGAAGGTTAGATGAAGGTTTGATGAAGGTTAGATGAAGGTTAGATGAAGGATTGATGAAGGTTAGATGAAGGTTTGATGAAGGATTGATGAAGGTTAGATGAAGGTTTGATGAAGGTTAGATGAAGGTTAGATGAAGGTTAGATGAAGGTTTGATGAAGGTTAGATGAAGGTTAGATGAAGGTTAGATGAAGGATTGATGAAGGATTGATGAAGGTTAGATGAAGGTTTGATGAAGGTTAGATGAGGGTTTGATGAAGGTTAGATGAAGGATTGATGAAGGTTTGATGAAGGTTAGATGAAGGATTGATGAAGGATTGATGAAGGTTTGATGAAGGTTTGATGAAGGATTGATGAAGGATTGATGAAGGTTTGATGAAGGATTGATGAAGGATTGATGAAGGTTTGATGAAGGATGGATGAAGGATTGATGAAGGTTTGATGAAGGTTAGATGAAGGTTAGATGAAGGTTAGATGAAGGATTGATGAAGGTTTGATGAAGGTTAGATGAAGGATTGATGAAGGATTGATGAAGGTTTGATGAAGGTTTGATGAAGGATTGATGAAGGATTGATGAAGGTTTGATGAAGGATTGATGAAGGATTGATGAAGGTTAGATGAAGGTTTGATGAAGGATTGATGAAGGTTAGATGAAGGATTGATGAAGGATTGATGAAGGATTGATGAAGGTTTGATGAAGGTTTGATGAAGGTTTGATGAAGGATTGATGAAGGTTTGATGAAGGTTTGATGAAGGATTGATGAAGGATTGATGAAGGATTGATGAAGGTTTGATGAAGGATTGATGAAGGATTGATGAAGGTTAGATGAAGGTTTGATGAAGGATTGATGAAGGATTGATGAAGGATTGATGAAGGATTGATGAGGGTTAGATGAAGGATTGATGAAGGTTAGATGAAGGATTGATGAGGGATTGATGAGGGTTTGATGAAGGATTGATGAAGGGTTGATGAAGGATTGATGAAGGTTTGGCTTGAAAAAGTTTTTTTCGCTATAAAAATGATTGAAAGTGAAAATGTGTGCCGTCAAATTCCCAGACACAACATGTATTTCCCAATAATGACATCTAATGTGAAATCGTCCATAAAGCCAGTTGAGATAAAAGTCTTTGCCCTGACCATTAAGGGATGATCTGAGTTTGGGGAAATTTAAATAAAGTTTTGTCAAATAGAGTCAAGAAGATGATCAAGGCCGTTAGCCCCGTTAGCCCCATTAGCCTCCATTAGCCTCTGTTAGCCCTGTTAGCCTCTGTGAGCTAAATAACTGCACGTACAAACAAAAGATCTATCTATCTATAAAATCTATGACTTTGTCCAATTTCTAAACCTATAATTGAATGCGTCTTGAAAATACGCCCTCAGAAAAATCGACGCCCTGAGGTCGCTCTTAATGTCTTCATATCTGTGAAGCACTTTGAATCGCTTCGTGTTGAAAGGAGTTGTATAAGTAAACAGTGCCTGATGAGTATACGAAAAAAAAGTAACTATGACTTTGGTTTGGCCTCAGAATCCAGATAAGACAAATTAGCTGAAGTCTCCTTCACTAAAACCATTATTTACAAAGCACCATGTGAGGTGAGGTCTATCCCGAAGCAAACATCCCGTCCTGACGCCTCCGCTGGGACGGCAAGAGTAATGACAGCCTCCCAGTTCAGGAGGACGCTGGGATAGATTTATTCCTGGGAGGTAAATCTACTGAGTTACGCTCTGCCCTGCACGCTGTGTACCGAGGCAACAAACACACACAGAATGTCTCACCTAGAAACATGATGAATTATTCATGGAGGAATAAAAAATAAAGCCTCCTCTCACCTGCAGCCAAGATGACTAATGTGCTTTCCTTCTGAATTGTCTTTCTTATGGTGGGAACAATACTTATATTAGCTTGTGCAAAAGGGGGAATAGAGGACGTTTACAGAAATAAGGTCTCACCTTGCCCGGCCGGAAGAACACTCGGGTCAGGCCAAACTTGTAGTCGTTCTCGTTGAGCCCCAGAGCCTTGAACAGAGCCTGCAGAGCAAACCAAAGGAGCAGAGATAAACACGGAGACGCGGCTGTTCCGAAACGATAATAAAAACGAAGCCGGGACGGGAGCCAGCGCCGAGGCCCGGAGGACCGACCTTGCAGAAGAGACGGGGGTCGAGGCGGCAGAGCTTGGGAGGCATGTACTGCTGGTACATGTTGTAGAGCTCGTGGAAAGGAGCCCGGGAGGGGAAGCCGCCCTGCATCAGGTCCAACACCGACACCATGCCTGCAGGGTGAAGAAAGGACAGGAAGTTGAAGTTACTGCAGGTCAGCATAGGTCCTTATCAGTGGCGGCTGGTGATAATAACTTTAGGGGGGGGCGCAAAAACAAACTAAAACACCACTGTAATGTTGAAGGAAATTGATTGTGATTCATGGACACTAGCACTACTTGAATATACAGTACAAAACACAACGTTCTGCGGCCGCTCTTAAATTTGCCGTGACGGTATCATCCAGAAAACGAATGGCGGGTATAAACATATAAGAGAGGGTCATGGTCCAATCACATGAAAACAATACCGATTGGCTGCCAATAAAAGTGGGAGGGTCCGGGGCGCAGAGAGCTGCGTCCCGTGGAAAAGCATAAAGCTGCCCATCCATCCATCTTCTCCGGCTTATCCGTCAGGGTCGCGGAGGTAACAGCTCCAGCAGAGAGCCCCAAACTTCTCTTTCCCTGGCCACATCAGCCAGCTCTGACTGGGGGATTCCAAGGCGCTCTTTTGGTCACCTGATCACCAACGGTTTAACAACTTCCATTCACTCTCATTTGGCCGGCGTCCCTCAACCCGGAAGTAATGTCATCACACAGAAATACCCGAAATGCGCAACCATTTTTTACGGAATGCAGACGACCATGCAGGCGCATAGTTCAAGCAAACACGTTTATTTCATATTATTTTATATAATAATTTATGTTTATCATGTTTAAGTAGACTTTCTTCTCGAGATATTGAGAGGGGGCGCGCCCCGCATTGACAAACCGCCACTGGTCCTTATACTGGGGACACTGGGAACATGTCCCCATCACTTGGCAATTTAAAATCCAGCATTGCAGCTAAATGCTTCTTCAAAATATAGCATCTTCAATTAGCATGTTTCCAATATTCCTTCATAACAAACATGCTAGCATGATGCTAATGCTACTGAAAGCTACAGTTAGCATCAACACTAGCACTACGTTTGGTGCATTCCAACATAACACACCGTTAGCAAACAGCAGCTACAATTAAAGGATAACGGTACATTAAATTAAGCTAACATTAGCCACCAGAAGCTAACGGCTATAGCTGAACAAGAAAGGGTGTTGCAGCAGGAGTTCATTTCGGGGTGTTTCACTTCTAAAGACTTTTTTGTAAAACAAAGACAGTGTTTATGCTTCCTTTGAGTTGTAAAGGGCGCGGTGTGTTTAAATTCACCCATTTGCATGCACTTATTCATGCTAGTGGTTGCCACAATTATGCTAATAATACAGATTTTTTATTCCATTACAGTTTTCTGTCTACGTAGCATTTTGACATACTTTCAGTTGACAAAAAAAGGTATTTTTCAAAACCTGGACCCACGGAGAAACATCCCTGACACCAAAATCACCCAAAACTGTGTGACGCGAACTCTACTGAAAGGTGAAACTGAAAAGCCCTTTACAGCTTTCTCAGTGATATTCAAAAGTTCCTCCTGTGTATTCAGATAAAGCCTCGAGCTTCTCATATCAGACTCACTGTACAGTTGTCCAGAGGGTTCGGCTATCTGTGTGTCTCTCCAGATATCTTCAACTATTACACCGAGGCAATATCCGAAAGAGAGGAGGCGTGGGGAACTTAAACCAAACACTCCTAATTATCTTAGAAGATGGTATAAACGGGCGGATACACACTTTATTTTTGACTAAATGCATCAAAATGAGACAGAGCACAGAGCAGACAGAGACAGGAAGTGCACAGTTTAAACTCCTTTCAAAGTCAATTATTCTAACTAGAGGATCTTAACCCATTAAAACCGGGGGCGCTGTTGTGTCATTCTATCATTGAAGCCGGGAAAGCAGATACGTCATTTTCTGGTACAAGAGCTCTGTGGTATTTCTTTGCATTAATTATCGCCCTCTTAGCCAATGAAACGCATCAGAATATACACGTGGCATTGTTTGGATTTTTTTCCAACACTCATGGCCGACTTAGTCTACCGCGGAGGGAATTCTGAAGTTAGTGAAGGCAGTGATGTTGACGATCTGCACAGCGCTGATGACATTACTGCTGACCACTTTGAACCCGTCGAACCAATCGACCACGATTTATGGTTAAGACATCTGTTTGAAGACGGCGACGACCATGAGTTCGAAGGTTTTGAAACCGAGTGGAGGACGGAGAATTACCACTCTAATCCACAGAGTGTTTTCAACCGCACCCCAGGAGTGAAAGTCGACTTACCTGCAGAGGCCACTCATGAAAGCCACAGCTGTAAGCTCTCAAATACTTTTTGAATTGTGTTTTTCTGCTACAGAGGCTGAGAAATCCATTATTTAGTAGGCGTTGACACAATTGCTGAATTTCCAGGAAACCGTCAGGTTTTAGGGGTTCTTCTAAAATCGCCCATAGGATTTACAGGCATGTTTTCCAGGCGTTTTAGGCCTGCATGGGTTAAGTGATCCCTTTACAGAATGTTTTCCCACATGGATTAAAAGGAATCTGTGCAGATATCTCTCTTGGATCGCAGCAGAAGTGCATTATTCTGTATCTTTGATAAGGCTTCTCTGCAGGATTTAGAGTGTTTTCTGGTGGCTGAACATCCCATTTTTAAAGGCAGCGGTGTTGGTACCCTCATCTAATCTGTCCACTATTCCCAGTCTAATAAAAGTCATGAAGAGCTGCCGGGCTGCAGAATCTGAGCGGGGCATCTTTGGGTTTTAGTGTGGACGGAGGAAGAACCTCTGAGGATATTAAACCCGGAGCTCATCATCTCTGTTCCTGGGAGAGGGGGAGGGTCGCAGGCTTTTAGATTTGGGGGGAACTTTTAAGAAAAAGTCACAAAAGTAGATCCAAACGGAACAATAAAGCTGGCTAATGCTTGTTGAGTTGTGAAGGATCGATCATTTGCACAGTTTGTGGAGATTCTTCCTCCAGAAATCTTAATCATTTTTGACATTTTTAACAAGGCTTTGAGTCGGGGTGGGTGAGGGGTGGGTAGTGTCTTTATTTGCAGATTCTTTTTTTATGTTTCCGTCTCATTTTCCTGCAGGAATATTTCAGATGTCGTTCTCCTTGGCTCATTCCCTCAGAGGTTTGTGGACTTTATTTTTTCACAATTTATTTCTTTACCGCCAGTGAAGGCTTTTTTAATCCAAAACACAGATCATTTGAAGTGAGAAATCCTGAACAGCAACATTGAGCTAAAATCTTCCAAATGGACCCAAAATTCATCCAAATATTGGCAGGTTGTGGGTAAAACGTTAGGGTCTTGGAGTTAGGTGATAATGGGGCTTCACTGACCGGAGCACTGCAGCTGTGAGAGGATCTGCGCTCCTTCGAACTGGTGGCTGATCATCTTCAGGTTGGGTTTGATGCAGCGGATGAAGCTGGAGCCCTGCAGCGGAGAGGAGGAACAACCGCTTCAGGAACAGGAAGCAAAACACACAGTCACACAGGCCTGACATGCGTGATGACGGGAGATACAGAAAGCTGTTTGACAGGAAACTCATCATGACGAGAAACACTGACCGTGCTGCGCAGCTTCTCCAGGAGGATGTTCAGCTGCGTCTGGAAATAAAGAAGACATGTTTTCAGTCCCCTCACATACTCTTTTCCAACCCTATAGGTCTCAGATATATACAGAACCTGTCTCTGATTGGCTGAAACACAGACCATAACCCCCTCTGTTTCAGCCCTGTTCTCCAAGTGCTGATTCTGTGTCTGTAGCTTTAAATGCTAATGAGCTGCTGCTGGCCACGCCCTTCTGAGAGGTGATTAAGAACACAATGGTGCTCAAGGAGGAAATCCAGCTGATAAAGTGGGCGGGGCTTACCGTGGATGGTCAGTGGCTAATGGTTGCACAACCCCAAACTAACATAGTGACGTCACAAAGTGAGTAAAATCTGATCAGCTGATTTTCAGACAGGTTTTTATAGAGATGGATCAGGACAAAAAGAGAGGGGGGGGGTCTTTGTTCCTCGGACTATAATAACAATTATAAAAATAATATTAAATAAAAGAATACATGTACAAATGTTATTAAATAATACTTTTTGATTTGTATTTTTTATCATTATTTTACGTGGAAGAGACATTAAGAAGTGGAGTTTGCATATTAGGTGACCTTTAAGGAGGTTTTTCAACGTGCACTGACAGGCCGACGCTCAAAGAGTGATTGTGTTTCTGTCGGGAACAAAAGGCAACAGCTACTCTGCAGTTTGGAGCTGAAGCTGCTGCTGAGGTGGACAGCGTCCTGATTAAGCTTTATAAAGAAAGACTTTCAGTTCCTTAGAAACAATCCTCTTTACTCTGCAGAGGAGGATTAGCTCTTGTGATAAGGGAAACTTCTAGAAATGTGCACCATCAACATCTTTGTTAAATGAACTGCAGCTCAGTAAATAGTTCAGGTTGTTTCTCGCTCCCTCATCATATTTTCTTTCTTCATCAGTTATTTTTTAAGTATGTATTACAAGAGAAGTGCTCCATTCATCGAGCTCTTATTATTCATGAGTCATTAACATCCCCACAAAATGCCCTCCAACATTCTCCTCGTTGTTCTTGTTGTTGTTGTTCTGCTCATGATGCATTATTTATTCCTATAAGTGACGAGGACATGAAGAGCATTTATGTGAACCCAAATATATGGAAATGTTTTCACCTGAACATCAGCAGGAGAGGACTCTTTAAAGTAGAGACTCTACATACTGATATACACCTGAACATCAGCAGGAGAGGACTCTTTAAAGTAGAGACTCTACATACTGATATACACCTGAACATCAGCAGGAGAGGACTCTTTAAAGTAGAGACTCTACATACTGATATACACCTGAACATCAGCAGGAGAGGACTCTTTAAAGTAGAGACACTACATACTGATATACACCTGAACATCAGCAGGAGAGGACTCTTTAAAGTAGAGACTCTACAGACTGATATACACCTGAACATCAGCAGGAGAGGACTCTTTAAAGTAGAGACACTACATACTGATATACACCTGAACATCAGCAGGAGAGGACTCTTTAAAGTAGAGACTCTACATACTGATATACACCTGAACATCAGCAGGAGAGGACTCTTTAAAGTAGAGACACTACATACTGATATACACCTGAACATCAGCAGGAGAGGACTCTTTAAAGTAGAGACACTACATACTGATACACACCTGAACATCAGCAGGAGAGGACTCTTTAAAGTAGGTGGCTTTTCCATCGGTCCTGTTTAGGTGATGCTCAGCTTCCCTCAGCTGTGTTTGACCCTCTGGAATAGGACTCACTTGGTATGATGTATTGAATCTTTGTTATAATAAACTGTCCTCACTTTAGATTTCCAGCCTGAGGACAGCGTGTCCTCCGTCACCTCACCTGACTTCAGATTTATCTCAGTTCATTTTCATCGGCTGCCTCTCCAGACCCTCCCCACCCCTCTTCATCTTTTGAACTTTAATCACAGGCTCAGGAAAAGGGAAGGAGCCCCGGGTTTAAGAAAACACAGCAGGTAACGCAGCTCACAGTTAATAAGGACTGTCTGCTGCACAAATCCTCCCTGAGACCGGCTCTGTGCTTCAATCCTGCTCGATATAACCTGGAAATAACTTTTCAGTTTCTCCTACACCTTATGTCACCTAAAAAATACCGTGCTGTAGTTCCTTTAGAGCCCAACATTAGCCTCCTTTAGCTTAGCGGTGGAGACGTGAAGTCATGTGACCGTGCTGTAGTTCCTTTAGAGCCCAACATTAGCCTCCTTTAGCTTAGCGGTGGTGACGTGAAGTCATGTGACCGTGCTGTAGTTCCTTTAGAGCCCAACATTAGCCTCCTTTAGCTTAGCGGTGGTGACGTGAAGTCATGTGACCATGCTGTAGTTCCTTTATTGCCCAACATTAGCCTCCTTTAGCTTAGCGGTGGTGACGTGAAGTCATGTGACCGTGCTGTAGTTCCTTTATAGCCCAACATTACCTGCCAGCTCCTCTGTTATTATGCAGCTTTCTATTCTGCTTCACATGTGCTCTAATGCAAAGATCATAAAATGAAAACACACAGCTTGGCTCCTCGATCACACAGAGAAACATAAAGAGAGCAGATAACCCGGGGGGGGGGGGGGGTGATGGAAAGTCTCTTATAACGTTCAGAGGATCCGCGCTGTGTTTGATGTACACATATTTCATCCTCTCATGCGGAGACGTGATTTATATGTGTGATACATCGCTGTATTGATGTCATCACTGAGGGTTAGAGAGCCTGCAGCCGCGCGTGCGTGCCTGCAGCCGCGCGCGCGCACACACACACACACGTTTTGATCCAGGTGAAAGTTCTGCTTTTCTCTTTTATCCGACTGTATACAGGAGAACAAAGGGAAGAGGAAGAGGAGCACTTCAAATCTATAATACAAATATTTTAGTTCTATTTTATATTTTATCTGAACTTCAGTTTAATTTCAAGTCTTCATTGGACATTTTAATTTAACCTAATTCTAAATAAATATTTACATGCTGTTTTTATTTAAGTTAATATTTGATTGGACAATTTCATGTTTGTATAAATATTTCATTTAGAGTTTATCCTTAAACTTACACCATTTTAACAAATCCTGTTCTGAAAACCAGATTATTGTCCAAGATGTACGGCGTGATATCTTTTATGAACCACAAGTGTTTTGCATGTGATTAAGTGCCTGTGTTTATTCCTTTGGGATACTGTATCTCCACAGTTTCAGAGGGTTTCCTCTCACCTTGAACTTGTTCCCCACGCTGATGAAGCTCAGTTTTCCCGCCTTCTGCTTCACGTCTTTGCTGTTGTTGGAGTTCTCGAAAAGCTCGCGAACGAATCGGTCCTTCGACTCGCTGACGAGACACTCGAGAGACATGTGGAGCGCGTCGTTGTTCTTCTCCACAAACTTGGTCTGAAAACAGGACATTATTAACAGATTAAGAAACTTCTGGGAAAATGTTTTGGGGTATGCATCGTGCAAAAATTATAAACAAATGCAATGCATCAAGATGTGTAAGATATACAGACATTATTCAAGCGTCGTCTTTTAATTAAAATGTAAATGCAATACAGAATCAGTGCAACAACAGTGATTTCTGACTAAATGTAAATGTGCTATCCTCTGATTGGTCTGTTTCTCTCCTCATTAGGGTTCTCTACAGTGCAGTAATCAAAAGGGAAATAAATAAGTTACTGATGTGACATTAATTTCAGAGACGGCTGCAGGTGTTCAGTGAACCCACCGTCTCGTAGCACACGGCTCCTGCAAAGTGTCTGATAATAAATCCTTCATCGTCCCTCACGTTCCTGTGCACCGCCAGCTTAGACTTCCTGGGTACCTGAGGAACACACACACACACACACACACCTAGACTCAGCATATTTTATCCTGCATAATTTATCTTCACAATGACACGCTCAGTCCTGCTCCCGTCAATCACTCTGTGCTGGAAATGCAGATTAAGAGTCGTGTTAAGCTACACAACGTCACTCAAACCTTATTCGTGAGACTAAAACACACTTCTTTGTATGTACGCATGTTTATAAATGTGTATATTTTTACATGTAAGCGTGTGTACAGGTTTGACAGCAACTCACGGTGAGGCGGAAGTGGTTCTTGTGCTTGTTGTGCACGGTGTCGGTGAAGTGCTGGTCGCTGGGCTGAGGGAGGCGGTTCTCCTCGTCCAGGATGTCCAGGACGCCGACCATCTTCGCCTCCACCAGGTCTGTGCAGGGAAGCAGCAGAAGCATAACATGTGTTTGTCCCAGACCACAGTCAAGACAGCAATACAAAAGTGAACTGAAGGAAGTGAAGTCCCCAGAACACGACAGGAAAGTGACACGTCTCAATTAGAAATAAGCCATTTGTGACTAACCCAAAGCAAGACTGAAAAGGTCAAGTCTCAGATCTAAAAGTCCTGAATCAACTTTAGAGTCAAGGTCAACAAGTTCATTGTTATCCCAAGATTACACTTTCAAGTCCCAAATCAAGATCAACAAGTCCCAATTAAATTCAGAACAGTTGCAAGTCATTAACCAAGTCACGTAGCATGACAAGTCACAAGTCCCAATTAAAAGCTCAGTTTTGTGACTTTTGAAAACCTGGAAAGTTCAGTTCCGAGCCTCATGTCAAGTCACACATCAACTCCAGAGTCAAGGTTAACAAGAGACATGTGAGGTCCCAAGTTAAGACATTCAAGTCCCACAAAAAGTCCCAAATCAAAACCAACAAGTCATGAAAGCTTGTTGTAAAAATCAACACGTTGCAAGTCAAAAACCAACTTCAGAAAGTCAAGTCCCATTACCTGAAAGTTAAGTCACAACTCACAATTTGTGAATTTCAGGACTACGTGACCCAAAATGAGACGAGACAAGTAAAGTCACACATTTAGATCTAAAAGTCCCAAGTCAGGACTAGAGTCAAGATGAGCAAGTACCAAATTATGTCCCAAGTTAAGACATCACTAGTCAAAACCAACAAGTCCCAATCCAAGGTAGCTAATTTCCAATTCAAGAGCATGGACAAGATCAACAAGTCCCAAGTCAAGTCACAAAAAGTTTCATGTCATATAACAACTTCAGCAAGTCAAGTCAACAGAACAAGGAAGGAATGTGACATCTCAATTAAAAGTTTGAAGCATGAACAAGTCTCAAGTCAAAGTAAGCAACTACCATGTCCCAAGTTGAGACAGCCCACATAAAGTCACAAGTCAAAACCAACAAGTCCCAATCAAAAACAGCAAGTCACGTCAAGTTAAGAACTGGAAAACCCAAAAGGGACTAGATCTAAAAGTCCCAAGTCAAGAGCAAGAAGTCCCAGATGAAGACGGACAGATTGTAAGTCGGTCCAAAGTCAGGACTGAGTGTCGTTGGGCACGGTGCACAGAGGGTGCTCACTAAAAAAACCTCGTGCAGTGTATCAATGTGTTTCGTGAGGACGGAGATATTTTCCAGTAGCTCTTTGTTTACATTTCTACTTGGTCTTGCAGGCAGTCATGTCTCTGCAGATCTCATTTTCTGCTACATAAAGTACAAAGTTAATGTCCTCTCTGCTGCTGGTGTGGACAGAGTAGCTGCTGCTGCTCGCAGAATAAATAACAACAGGAGCCCGAACAAACAAATCCATTGCAGTGATGTACAGTTTACCGGGCCAGTGAACGCAGCTCAGACTGTATTAAAGCGTCTGATATCGATGCATAGAGCTGGACACCAGCAAAAAGCATAATTAACCTCCTTCACCTGCTATCCCCTCACGTCCATCTGCCTCCGTGTTTATGAAGACACGTTGCGGGCAGGACAGGAGGTCACACGCTCCGGGGCTTCATCGCCTCGTCTCTTCACTTTGTTTGTTCATGAAACAGCGAAGAGGCTCGGAGGTCAAACTGTGGAGCGGCGGCTCTGGCTGAAAACAGAGGTCTCCGAGCCAGCAGCATATTAAGCGCCATAATGAGAAGCATTCGCCCGTTAGGGCCTTGTAAACACGACTTCTACTCGTGGATAGAACATTAAAACAGGACGATACGGAGCAGCAGCCTTTAACAGAAAGACTCTCAAGAACTCCTTATCTGAGGGATGATTAAAAACTAGGTGATGCATTCACACAGAGTCATGAGTAAATCTGGGCTTTAAAATCAAGATACAAGTCCAAGGTCACCATCCAAGACTTTAGGACCAAACAGTTGAAGTTCTGGTTCAAGGGTAAGACCTTTAAGTCACAAAAACACCAATTAGAATTAAAGTCAAGACAGGGAAGTCTCACAATCTGAAGTCAAAGCATCTCAAGTCAAGAGCTACAGATCCAGGGTCTAGGTAAGAAAGATGTCCGGGGTAAAGACCAAGCAGACCAATCAGAGGACAGAAAGGTGTCAGCCCCCGAGGTCAAGATCTAAAAGTCTCAGGTCAAGATCTAAGAGTCTCAGGTCAAGATCTAAGAGTCTCAGGTCAAGATCTAAGAGTCTCAGGTCAAGATCTAGAAGTCCAGTCCAAGGTCAAGATCGAAAAGTCAAATTCCAGGTCAAGATTTTAAATTCATGAAGGTTGCAAGACTAACAGGTCCCAGTTTAAGACAGAATGTTTGCAAGGGATGTAAAGCTAAGCACAACCAGACCCAAAACAAGTCACAAATCAAGTCAAGAACTTGTGTGGTTAGGAGGCGAGTTCAGCCAGCTCTGGGTTTATCTCATGGCTGTTGTTATGAACCTTATATTCTTAGATATTAGTAATGATCTCAAACAACAGTCTGCCTCTCCGAGCTGCTCGGGATGCACGGCCATGCAGAGAGCAACTTCCTACCGATGCAGTCCTGGTTGTCGACGTAGTGAACTTCGTTGACTCCGAGACCCTCCCTCTGGTACAGCTCTTGCTCCTGGAAAGCAGACGACAGGTTTTCTAATGAGAAGCCGTAATGAGCCGCAGCAGGACGAGGAGTCTGAGCTCCAGCCTGCAGGTCTTCTTCTAGAGCTGTCACTCCTTCATGCAAAGTGAGCATCTTAAGGTGGAGGCCTTCATGCACGACAGATTTATCCGACGGGGCAAATATATTCTAATGTGTAGATGAGGAGTTTAGGGTCAAATGAGGCGGATAAATGAACGTCCAAAATATCATTTAGGTAGTAATGTTCAAACAGGTCTGACTCTAGTGATAAACGGTGACATTTCAGACGAGATATGTCTTCATTTTTGTGAGTCCAACACTCTCCAGATAACAGAGAAATGATGGCGGCTTTTATGCACGATTTTATTAAGAGAAATATCTGATTGGCCGCCAACATCTCCAAGTATGTAGACGATGAGGTTAGGGTCAAATGAGGCGTCTAACATTAGGACAAAAGAGGCAACACGATGATCAGAGTGCTGATACAAGTCTGGCTGTCTAGTGATCAGATAATTATGTAGTGTTGAACAGTGACATTGAAGACTTCAACTGAACAGCATTTATCTTGAGTTGTTTGAGCCCATCTCTCTCCAGACAACAGAAAATGATGTTAGGAGAGACGGCTTTTATGCACAATGTTTCTGACAGATATATCTTTTTGGGCGAGTCCGTAGAAGAGGAGTTTAGGGTCAAATGAGGCGTCTAGCATTTGGAGAAAATAGGCAATAAGAAGATCAAATCCACGTCCAAAATATCATCTGGGTTTTAATGATGCTCCAAACAGGTCTGGCTCTAGTGACCGGGTGATTAGGTTTTGACAATGATCTAAAACTATTCTCTAACCGTAGTTTAATGGAAGAAGACTTTGGTCAGCTCTGCAGCATTTCTCTTATTCTGTGAGTCCAAAACTCTCTCCAGACAGCAGTGAAATTATTATGGATGCTGCAGCTTTCTGAGGCAGACAGCGCTGGCAGAAGTGGAAGCACTCGAGTGCCTTCTGGTTCGTTATGTGAACACCCAGAGTTACAGAGAAATTATATATATCGAGCATCATTATTTTCCAAAATAGAGCCGGCCTCTAATGGTTGTTTGGGGGCTGAAGACGTCGCGAGAGTTTCCTCTGAATATATAAGAGCAAAAGTTAACTGAAAACAACAGAAACTCTCTTCATTATGATTCTGAGCTTGATTTCCATCTAAAAAGGTGTGTCTTTTAAATAAAAACACATTCCCAGGATGCACTCATGCAGGGTTTTCCTTTAAATAAACAGTCATTATTGAAATGTGCACTTTCACAAATGTGTTGGACGGAAAAGCTTCTGAAAAGTGATCTATTTTCAGGTGTCTAAGCTTCGGAATATCAATGCTTTTACTCGGCACACTTTGGGGAAAAAATCTTAGAGAATAAGTGCATCCAATAAGAAGAAGCACTAGGAAACGCGGAGTCACTGTTAGCTTTGATCAGCTGCTGCCTGACGGATGGGAGGAGGGAGAGGACGTGATGTTCCCCACAGATGGAAACAGGTGATAGCGGCGCTCACCTCTTTCAGGATGCGCTCGTTGAAGAACTGCTGCAGCTTCTCGTTGCAGTAGTTGATGCAGAACTGCTCGAAGCTGTTGTGTTCAAAGTACTCTGCACACAACACACACACACACACACACACACACACACAGGGTTAAAGAGGCTGTCTGACTGTGAGGATATCCGAGTCTGATTTTCGGACACTAACCGAAGCCGGCAATGTCGAGCACTCCGATGAAGTTGGCGGAGGAGTCGAACGGGAAGCACTGATTGGCCCGGGTCACCACGTGATCAAACAGCCGGCTGTAAACCGCCTTCGCCAGCGCATCCCGGGCGTTGTTCGCCTGCTCCACCTTCAGGGGAACTCTGCAAAACACAGGGGGGGGGGACTCAGAATAAGGATTTACAGCAGAGACCAGACGATTGGTAGGACCGAGCAGTCCCAGGACACAGGAAAACCTCTCAGATATAACAGCAACAGGTGTTTGCGGAGTAAACCGACCTGTGCTTGTACCTGTGTGATAGTCGTGTTTGAAAGCGAGTGTGTTATTCCTTGTATTGATTATCCTTCATTAAAATCGATCTGCCCTTCCACTAGGTCATGAGTGATATATAAGGTTACATCTTCATTTTAAAGTCTAAAGTTGTGTTTTATCCCTGGGGTAACAAATCAGCATTCGGGAGTTGCTCAGTTTAGAAAAGATATACAAACTCAAAGAAATAAAATAAAATATGCAACACATTCTTTTTAATTAAAATATTTCTATAAACATAAAAGGTTAAAGAAGGAAATGTGCAATAAAAAGGCAATATAAAATAAAACCAAATATATAATATAAAAAAGAAACGTTCAATAAAAAGATCAAATCAAAATGAAACCTATATTTATGAGAACGAGAAAAGTAACGGTTGTTTTTACGCAAATAGCAATAGTGCGGACACATTCAGGCTCCTAATGTGTGAGCAGATTGACAGGGTATTAAAGAAAACCTCATTATTTACTGGGTAAAATAATGCACTGCATTTTCATTTGACTGTAAATAGAGTCTCGGACGGCTCCTCTCACACTCACTGGAGAACTGTCTAACAATGATTGCACTGAATGCAAACATAAATCTGTCCCTGGGGATGAACAGAGGAGACTCAGTTTACAACAACAGGACTGGAGGTGTGACTCTGCAGCAGATAATTGTGTTATCGACAGCAGGAGAGAGAGACGTGGCGGTGGAGAGCGTTTGCAGGTATTGTAATTGCTTCTGACTGCGTGTGAGTGCACGGGTCAATAGCTGCAGACAAAAGGAGTGACCCGACCGCGGGGGCAAGAGAAAGTGAATTAATCTGAAGTTGGTGCAGCTGCAGGGCACTCCAGGACACACCAGAGGAGAAGCATTATCTCCTCTGCACAGAGAAAGGGAATAGAAAGTCTGAACCGAGGCGTTATAGATGCTTTGGGAAATCCTGATAAAAGGGAGTTGCAAATAATTCAGCTTTAAAGTCTGCAAATGCAAACTGGTTACAGCGCCCTGAAACTCCTCCATCAGGAGGAGCGTGCAGCAGCTTCAGCAGTCATTACATAAACTGTTTCAGATTGTTTTTTCCAATTTGAAATTCCGACTAAATGTTTCTCATATTTCTAACTCCTTCTTCATGTGGCCGTAATCATCATCTTTTAAAATGCCTTTTGAACTTCAGGTATTTTTTCCAAATCAGACTTTCTGACTTTTTCTGTCTCAAAGATCTGACTTTTTGTTTTAATTTCTGAATTTTTTTCCTAAAGGATTCTGACCTAAATTCTAAATTTCTAAATTTCGACGAAAGTTCCCGATATTTTTTTCCAAATTATCGCTTTTCCCAGAAATTCAGACTTTTCAAATTTCTTTGAATGAGATTTTTTTCCTAATTTCGAGGATTTTTATAAAATTATACACAGGATTAAATTGTGCATTATTTCGTAGCTCATTCGATTTTAAAAGTACATACAGACGTCTAATTATTCTACTTGCATCATTATGTCACTTGAGCCTCAATTAACTTCCCATCTACTTTCTGTGGGGCGGCATTAAATAGAAACACTCGAGCCGAACAGAATCAAGATGTTTCATCAGCCGTCTCTCGCTTAGATTTCCTCTGATGGCTGAAAAGTTCATTTTCTAATCCCTCTTGTTCCCCTGTGGTGCGTGTTTGACAGCAGCAGAAATTCTCCACGAGTCGACGGCGGTAATTACTGTGAGAGGGGGGAGGAAAACATCGGCTCTGCTCGGGGAATACATATTAGGATACTTGTACCATTAGTGCTCTGACATTCTGCTGCCCTGGCATTTAGACCTCTTGGTTTTTAAATGAGACGCCGCAGTGTGGAAGCCCTCAGAGCGGCGGCATGAATTAACCATGGGGGAGCCGGGGGAGTGTTGATGGAGGATAAGTCCAGCTGCTGACGCATTTCAACACCATGTTGACATCTGTAGGTATCAGCGTTCCTGCCGAAAGATGTTTTCACATGTATCGCCTGCTTTTGTGGTTTCCCTGTCCTGATTTTAGATTTGTTTGTTTAGGTGCATGCACATGGTCTGCAAAGGCTAAAATCCCTGTAATCCCACCAGAGGGATTTACTCAACAACACACTGCCCCCCACTTCCAGAACATAGTGACATCACTTTGGAACACTAGCGCTCCCAACACATTGTACGTGATAGGCTATGGGGCGGGATATCTAGACCAATCACAACAGAGCCGGCCAGCTATCCGAGCAGGCTGTGCTCTGGTTTCAGACAGAGGGTGAAAGAGGTATTTCTTTAGCTTCATAATGAGAGAAACACTGGTACCGTCCCTGCAGAAGTGTTCTCCTTCATTAAACATCAGTCATGTCGCGTAAACACAACCTGTGTTCCGCCGAATGGAAATAAATCACCCTACGCCGAGCGCCTTCTGACTCACCGCGCTGACTCGTAATCACACGGCTCAGGTTTGAGTGCCGCCGCTACCCTTAATAAGATGGCTGTTTGTATTAGTGTGAACACGCTGTAAATATATTCCCTCCGGCTGAGTCAGGCTGACCTGCAGCAACACTCTGAGTGATTTAGAAAGCTCCCGAGTATCTTTCTATGAGAGCGAGGGAGTGGGTGTGAAAGGAGAAGTTAGCTAATGGTGGCAAAAGTTTTCACAAGGTGATAAAGGCAAAAAACAACTGATTCAACTGCAGGTAGACTCAGGAGTCACACCTCTAAGTATCATCCAAGAAGACCCATTGGGCCAGGGAGATGCTGCCTTCAGGGACATACACAGAATGTCTCTTAGTATCACTAACTACTTGGGAAAACTCAATCAGGATATCATTTGGTTTCATACAAACTGACGGAAAAATTCACAAGCCTTGAATCCTCTGTCCTCTCCTGACTCCTCTGTACTGACTCCTCTGTCCTCTCCTGACTCCTCTGTCCTCTCCTAACTCCTCTGTACTGACTCCTCTGTCCTCTGTACTGACTCCACTGTACTGACTCCTCTGTCCTCTCCTGACTCCTCTGTCCTCTCCTAACTCCACTGTACTGACTCCTCTGTCCTCTCCTGACTCCTCTGTCCTCTCCTAACTCCTCTGTACTGACTCCTCTGTCCTCTCCTGACTCCTCTGTCCTCTCCTAACTCCTCTGTACTGACTCCTCTGTCCTCTCCTAACTCCTCTGTACTGACTCCTCTGTCCTCTCCTGACTCCTCTGTACTGACTCCTCTGTCCTCTCCTAACTCCTCTGTCCTCTGTACTGACTCATCTGTCCTCTGTACTGACTCATCTGCCCTCTGTACTGACTCCACTGTACTGACTCCTCTGTCCTCTCCTGACTCCTCTCTCCTGACTCCTCTGTCCTCTCCCGACTCTTCTGTCCTCCCCTGACTCTTCTGTCCTCCCCTGACTCCTCTGTCCTCCCCTGACTCCTCTGTCCTCCCCTGACTCCTCTGTCCTCCCCTCCCTGACTCTCTGTCCTCCCCCTGACTCCTCTGTCCTCCCCTGACTCCTCTGTCCTCCCCTGAGTCTTCTGTCCTCTCCTGACTCCTCTGTACTGACTCCTCTGTCCTCCCCTGACTCTTCTGTCCTCCCCTGACTCCTCTGTCCTCCCCTGACTCCTCTGTCCTCCCCTGACTCCTCTGTCCTCCCCTGACTCCTCTGTCCTCCCCTGAGTCTTCTGTCCTCTCCTGACTCCTCTGTACTGACTCCTCTGTCCTCCCCTGACTCCTCTGTACTGACTCCTCTGTCCTCCCCTGACTCCTCTGTACTGACTCCTCTGTCCTCCCCTGACTCCTCTGTACTGACCCCTCTGTCCTCCCCTGACTCCTCTGTCCTCCCCTGACTCCATGACCCATAAGTCAATTAGGACACATGTTGAAGGATGTCCAATATCCTCAGAGGAAGCTTCCAGAGAAGAAGGAAGCAAGGAAACAGAATGGCCTTTAATTGGTTGAAGAGCTGAAACATGACATTAAATCCTATGAATGAAAATAGATGGTTGAATTCATTGTAATTATCAGACTAAGCTGGACAGTGTCTTAAGGATTCATTTATGTGTGTCCACATTGCTTCCTCTGTCCTTGCATCGAGTGAGGGAATCATGGAGGCTAAATAAGGTAAAAGGAATAAACCCAAAGGATGTATTTTGGCCGCTGATGGCTCCGGTAATGGTGCATCATTTGCAGCCGCCTTCTGCCCCGTACCACAGTCCCATTCAGAGAACATATTGCAGTAATGATGTCAGTTCACAGCGTTGTTTGGCCCCTTTTTTGGCATCTGCTACAAAACCATCAAACTCCCATTAAGAGGGTCTGTCTTTTTATTATTATGGGCCAGGATGTTGGAACAACCTGCCTTAAAACCTGAGGGGGCGAGAGAGCGTTCAGTCAACTCAAGACCTATCATTTTAATTTGGATTTATTATAATTCATTTAAATCCATTTAATTACATTTTTACTTTAGTATTATTTTATTCTATATTTAAAGTAGAGACTCTACATACTGATATACACCTGAACATCAGCAGGAGAGGACTCTTTAAAGTAGAGAGTCTTCATACTGATATACACCTGAACATCAGCAGGAGAGGACTCTTTAAAGTAGAGAGTCTACATACTGATATACACCTGAACATCAGCAGGAGAGGACTCTTTAAAGTAGAGACACTACATACTGATATACACCTGAACATCAGCAGGAGAGGACTCTTTAAAGTAGAGACTCTACATACTGATATACACCTGAACATCAGCAGGAGAGGACTCTTTAAAGTAGAGACACTACATACTGATATACACCTGAACATCAGCAGGAGAGGACTCTTTAAAGTAGAGACACTACATACTGATATACACCTGAACATCAGCAGGAGAGGACTCTTTAAAGTAGAGACTCTACATACTGATATACACCTGAACATCAGCAGGAGAGGACTCTTTAAAGTAGAGACTCTACATACTGATATACACCTGAACATCAGCAGGAGAGGACTCTTTAAAGTAGAGACTCTACATACTGATATACACCTGAACATCAGCAGGAGAGGACTCTTTAAAGTAGAGACACTACATACTGATATACACCTGAACATCAGCAGGAGAGGACTCTTTAAAGTAGAGACTCTACATACTGATATACACCTGATCATCAGCAGGAGAGGACTCTTTAAAGTAGAGACTCTACATACTGATATACACCTGAACATCAGCAGGAGAGGACTCTTTGAAGTAGAGACTCTACATACTGATATACACCTGAACATCAGCAGGAGAGGACTCTTTAAAGTAGAGACTCTACATACTGATATACACCTGAACATCAGCAGGAGAGGACTCTTTAAAGTAGAGACTCTACATACTGATATACACCTGAACATCAGCAGGAGAGGACTCTTTAAAGTAGAGACACTACATACTGATATACACCTGAACATCAGCAGGAGAGGACTCTTTAAAGTAGAGACTCTACATACTGATATACACCTGAACATCAGCAGGAGAGGACTCTTTGAAGTAGAGACGTATTTATTTATATGTATGCTTTATTATAATTATAATAACTTGTTCTTTCGTTAGAATAACTGGAACATATTCTACGTAATCACATCAAAAACAACACCATTATAGCAAAACTGTGCCTGAAAATTAAGGCTATATTTTGGATGAACCCTCACTGTGCAGCTTCCTGTCAGCCTCCTCCTCCCTGGAGGGACGAACATGCCCCCATCCATCCTTGCAACCATCTGCCCACAGCAGAAAGTCTGCCGCCTCTCTCTGCAACTCAGAGACGGTTTTCTTTTTGGCTTTAATGGAGAGACTAAACAATTTGGAAATGAGGCCCCCCTCCCCCCATCAGCTTTCCACTACTTCCACCACCTGCCACCAGAATACAGTCTGGAAGCCTCAGCAACATCTCTTCTGCAGATATTCAACATCCCTCTTGCTGAGTCTTG
Source organism: Eleginops maclovinus (assembly GCF_036324505.1). NCBI lineage: Eukaryota > Metazoa > Chordata > Actinopteri > Perciformes > Eleginopidae > Eleginops > Eleginops maclovinus. The sequence goes on along the minus strand of NC_086363.1, from coordinate 857,432 downwards.
ATTTAACTTTACATTAAGAAGTGCAATTAACTATGAAGATGCTGCCTTCACGGTCCAACACAGAAATATGACATCCCAGCTCTGTGCTATTTAGACACCCGAAGGTGATCACCAGTGCAGGTGATCACCTTGTATTTAAGCTTTTATATCCAGTCGTGAAGATGCAACAGGTAGACATGTGATGCTTTTCCACGACTACACCAACAGTTTTGATATTGTGGTACAGATGTAGCTCATTCATCCTGGGAGAAGAGGCTGAATATAAGCAGCAGAGATACGTGTCAGACACATGTCCGTCTACAGAAAATGGAACTGACAGTCTGCTGACACTCAGAGACGGGCAGCAGCAGATTTTAATTTATCGGCCCTGACTCCTCTGTGCAGATAAAAGAGCAGAAATAATAAACATTAGCGTGGGAGGCGTTATGAAACGGAGGCGAGAGGATCTGTATTCAGACGGTGTGTTCAAGCTCTACATGCAGACAGCGTTTCAGAGGGAAGCAGCTGTCTGTATTTACGTCTCTATAAAACAATACAGGTCCACTGTATTTAAATCAGGAGAACAAAATGAATCATTATTTTAAACAGATAATCTTAGGTCCTCCCATTAACTCCAACGGTCACCAAGCAGACCTGCTACATAAAACAGTTACTGAATCCACGGCAAACACAAGCTGCTTCACACGTTACTATCCAAGTGTTTTTATTCTGCAGAAGAGAGGGAGCGCCATGACGTGTGAAATGTCACATTTAATGAAACATGCAAAGTAGGAGTCTGACGGTTTTACATATGCTGCAGAAACAGGAGGAATGTTAATGTAGCTAAACAGTGCCTCCACTTTAAAGAGTCCTCTCCTGCTGATGTTCAGGTGTATATCAGTATGTAGAGTCTCTACTTTAAAGAGTCCTCTCCTGCTGATGTTCAGGTGTATATCAGTATGTAGAGTCTCTACTTTAAAGAGTCCTCTCCTGCTGATGTTCAGGTGTATATCAGTATGTAGAGTCTCTACTTTAAAGAGTCCTCTCCTGCTGATGTTCAGGTGTATATCAGTATGTAGTGTCTCTACTTTAAAGAGTCCTCTCCTGCTGATGTTCAGGTGTATACCAGTATGTAGTGTCTCTACTTTAAAGAGTCCTCTCCTGCTGATGTTCAGGTGTATATCAGTATGTAGTGTCTCTACTTTAAAGAGTCCTCTCCTGCTGATGTTCAGGTGTATATCAGTATGTAGTGTCTCTACTTTAAAGAGTCCTCTCCTGCTGATGTTCAGGTGTATATCAGTATGTAGAGTCTCTACTTTAAAGAGTCCTCTCCTGCTGATGGTCAGGTGTATATCAGTATGTAGTGTCTCTACTTTAAAGAGTCCTCTCCTGCTGATGTTCAGGTGTATATCAGTATGTAGTGTCTCTACTTTAAAGAGTCCTCTCCTGCTGATGTTCAGGTGTATACCAGTATGTAGTGTCTCTACTTTAAAGAGTCCTCTCCTGCTGATGTTCAGGTGTATATCAGTATGTAGTGTCTCTACTTTAAAGAGTCCTCTCCTGCTGATGTTCAGGTGTATACCAGTATGTAGTGTCTCTACTTTAAAGAGTCCTCTCCTGCTGATGTTCAGGTGTATATCAGTATGTAGAGTCTCTACTTTAAAGAGTCCTCTCCTGCTGATGTTCAGGTGTATATCAGTATGTAGTGTCTCTACTTTAAAGAGTCCTCTCCTGCTGATGTTCAGGTGTATATCAGTATGTAGTCTCTCTACTTTAAAGAGTCCTCTCCTGCTGATGTTCAGGTGTATATCAGTATGTAGAGTCTCTACTTTAAAGAGTCCTCTCCTGCTGATGGTCAGGTGTATATCAGTATGTAGTGTCTCTACTTTAAAGAGTCCTCTCCTGCTGATGTTCAGCTTCACACAGTAATTACAGCCCTCTTCGTATTTCTCAGATAAATTGCTCTTTTATTCCCCCGCCGCCTTGCTAAATAGGGATCATTAATTATATTAGAGCAGGATGTTTTCCATCAGCATCATTTGTGATATTTTCAAGTTGCAGTGAACCATAAAAGTCACCTTCAGTCAGAGAGTGTGTAAACAGGAAACCCCCGTCGGTGCTTTTGACAACTAATCGTACACAAATGTGTTTGTCTACTTTTGACCAGATTTTATGTTTTATATGCTTTTAAAGAAACCAAGATATAGGAGGTTAGTGGAGAAATAGAAGAAATATGGACACAAAAATAAGCGGTGTGTGTGTGTCATTTTATGTCCCCTTGGCGCCCCCTGCTGTAGATAGCATGACTCGAGGTGTGTGTGAGATGTCTGCCAGACTGTGTGTGCGTGTGTGTGTGTTACTTTGTATTCCTTTCACTCACTTTACAATCTTTTTTTCATGACTGTGTGTGCGTCTCTCACTCATGTCCGTCCCCTTGGCGCCCCCTGCTGTAGTTAACATGACTCAGGATTGTGTGTGTGTGTGTGCGTGTGCGTGTGTCTCACTTGATGACGGTCCCTTTGGTGCCCCCTGCTGTGGTGAGCATGACCCTGGAGGTGAGGCTGACCCTCAGGTCGTCCTCCTCCAGCCCCAGCAGCTCCGCACAGTGCTCCACGCTCTGGGAGGACTGGTTCTTGATGGTGCAGCCGCCTGAAAGACAACCCGCAGGGACACAAGACATCAGCCAGAAACAATCCATGAAGTAAATATTTTGTTGGCTAGCTTCAACACATTGTACGTGATAGGCTGATAGGCTAAGGGGCGGGGCATCGCTTAGCAGGTGGACCAATCACAACAGAGCACAAGGCACAATCAGAATTTGCATTAAAAAAACAAACACATCTCTAAATGTGTCCTGGGATGAAAGGGATGAATTAGCTGGAACGTCTTTGAGTTTCTTTCCCTCTCTCTCAGGGTGGAAGTTATATTTCAGGTACGCTTTGCAAGTCGAGTACGTGAGAGGATGTGACCTCAGGTATGAAGTGTTTTTGAAGGAGGTGACCTGAGCCGCTCATCTCTCTGAAAGGATGAAGAGCGTATACAATATGAATGAAGTAATCTTTTTAATCCCCCCCCCTGCATTTCTGCAACAATGTGCACTTTCACGATGACAAATTGACGAGACGAGCCCTTCTGAAAAGGTGAGGGCGATATCCTCGCTGCGTGTGGAGACGGAGAATTTACTCCCAAATGCTGCAAACTCTGCAGGGTCAGGGTGAACGAAACCCTGAGGACTCTTTAAAACTGTTCAGTGAAAGGTTTTTTTTATGCGCACGGTTGTCGAATCATCTTCAAGGCTGCAGAAATTGTGAAAGGGAAGTAAAAAAAGGGTCGGCGTCACAGATTTCTGTAGAATGTAAGATAGTTGAACTGGATTATTGGGCTGCAACAAATGATCATTTCTATATTTTACTTTTGGATAAAACATCACATGCAAACACTCAAACCAGCACTGTTTGCCCATCTCAATACTTTCTGACTTCCTGTCTGTGAAGAAGAACATATCAAAAACACAGATGCACAGTGTTTTGTTTTTTTCAAAATAAACCAGGTGAAAGGTTCAACATAAATAGTATTTTTTTCCAAATAAATCGGTTAAATCTCTCAAATAAATCACTTTAATTAATCAAAATCTATCAAGTTAATTTTCTAAATAAATAACAGTAAATCTTTCAAAATAAAATATTTAGATTTCAAAAGACAAATTGATTAAACATTTTTTTTTAATCAGTTTAATTTTTTAAACCTATATCTGTTAATTTTCAAAATAAAACTGATTACTTTTAAAGTTTTTATTTTTCAAAATAAGTTAGAGTAACTTATAGTTTTTACTTTTTCACAACTATCTGAGCTATCATACCTGGTAAGTACATATTCATCCCTACAGGAGTATATCTGTGATGTCTGTATGAGGTACACTGATCAATAGGCCAACAATCGACGGCTCCTGAGAGCTCATTTTCAAATCGATGTCTGGACGGAATCTAGAAGGAAATGCTCCAAGTTCACATTTGAAAAGGAGCCAACATAATTCATAGTTAATTAGGATCCATTATTCCTCTGTTTACTGTCAGATAAATTGAGTTCTGACTGCCAGCAGTATCCTTAAAGAGGGCGAAGGTCCAGAGATTCACAGGAAGTCTCCGGTCATTTTGGGAAGGAACTTCCTCTGCAGTCTGCTGAGTAGGAGTGAAGTTTGTGTAAGGTCTAATGTGCAATGCACAGAATGCATGCAGACATAAATCGACTTAATTAGTGCCGTCAAAAGTTGGAGGCAAAACACACCATTGAGTCGATCATTACGAACACATGCTGTGCAGAGAAGCTGCACTTAAAGGCTCTGAGCTCAGCATATAAACATTAGATCCTGAAGGTTCAGCAGATGCTTAATAAGCCTATTTTATGTCATGGTGCAGCCACAAAACAACAAACAAATAACAGCTGACAGTTAACAGTTAAAAGCTAACAACTTAAAGCTAACAACAGCTAACAAACGCATATAACTAAATGTTGGCAGATGACAGCTAGTAAAGTTGATAGCTAAAAGCGTACAACTAAGAGCAACTGAGAGCTAAAAGCTTACAATGACAAATAACAGCTTACAGTTAAAAGCTGACAGCTAAAGGTCAGCTTGGACAGCTAGTAAAGATGATAGCTAAACGCTTGCTACTAGCAACTGAAAGCTAAAACAACTGAGAGCTAAAACAAATAACAGCTTACAGCCAACAGTAAAAAGCTAACAAGTAATAGTTACCGGGTTACAGCTATAAGCTACATCTAACCTATAACGGATTAGTTATAAACTACAGCTAACCTATAAAAGCTAACAGATAACAGTCAAACGCTATCAGCTACTAGTTAAAAGCTATCAAGTAGCAGTTAACAGCTAAAAGCTAACAGCTAGCAGTTAACAGGTAAAAGCTATCAGCTACTAGTTCAAAGCTAACAGCTAGCAGTTTACAGCTAACAGCTAGCAGTTAACAGCTAAAAGCTAACAGCTAGCAGTTAACAGCTAAAAGCTAGCAGTTACTAGTTCAAAGCTAACAGCTAGCAGTTAACAGTTAAAAGCTATCAGCTACTAGTTCAAAGCTAACAGCAAAAAGTTTACAGCTAAAAGCTAAAAGCTAGCAGTTAACAGTTAAAAGCTATCAGCTACTAGTTCAAAGCTAACAGCAAAAAGTTTACAGCTAAAAGCTAGCAGTTTACAGCTAAAAGCTAGCAGTTTACAGCTAAAAGCTATCAGCAACTAGTTCAAAGCTATCAGCTACTAGTTCAAAGCTAACAGCTAGCAGTTTACAGCTAAAAGCTAGCAGTTTACAGCTAAAGCTATCAGCTAGCAGTTAACAGCTAAACGCTCACCGCTAACGTGACATAAACGGACGTTCTATTGCGTTACATTCTGATGAGTTCAAGCAGAATGAGTATTGAGCAAATGTAGATCTTTACCAAAGTAAAATGTACTTTTTGGCCAGAAACTTGAATAAACACAGATATGGAGTAGTTACACGAGCTGTAAGTGTGAATCGTTGTGTTTGTTACTGTGGCAATTTGATATTGAGAATCACTGATGGTACCGTGCATGTATGATATGATCAAAAGTGCTTATGATCGGGTCGAAATGAGGTGCACCTGTTGATCGTTTCTAGAAAGAAGGGTTTATCTTCATGATGAAGTCTCCTCCGGTGCACTGTGGATTCTCTCCAGTATTACTCGCCAGGCAGCTCCTTTCAAAAGGACTCTGGAGTTAAACAGTGACTAAAATCCTTGACTTCCCAAACTAGGAAACAGCTCTTCCCACTAAAAAACAAAGAGAGCTTCCGAAAAACCACACGCTCGAGAAACCAGTAACCGTAAGAACGCCTCTACCTCTGGAGGATTCCTCCCCCGCCTGAAACCACTCTCCCTGTAAAAATACGCTTCATGTGTACCCCCCGCTGTGACAACCAGTCCACTTAATAGGCGCCCCGCTACGCTTCCTTCTCCCCCCCCCCCGCGGAGCGAGAAAACGGCAAGGAGGAGCGGAGCGGCGAGGAACTCCTCCGCTCGAGCTCAAAGCGCCGCCTGATCTTCATGGAGCGCGAGCCTCCCCGCAGCGCGTCCTGCTGAAGCGCGGGGGAGAACGAGGCGTGACGTCAGGAGGAGCGTTTAGGACAAGCTGCCATTTGAAATGTAGAGAATATAACACTTCCAAAGATGAAGGATTATGGTACAAGTCTTTTTTAAATATGTAATAAATCATTAAGGCTAAATTACTAATTAAAAACTACATGGAGAAATCAAAGGTATTATTTTAGGGGGGAAAAGTTAGAGGATAGTTAGGATAATTATTGTAAAATCTACAACAACAAAAATTGTGAATGCAGAAAAATATAAAGAAGACAAAAAAATATGTATTACTTAATTATTTTAATAATTAAAAAACAGCATTTTAGTAATGTGTGCAAGCCGAGAAATATTATTTTATTTAAAAACCACAAACAAGTTTTTCAAATGATAAGAATAATGAATGTAAATGTTTGAATAATATTCAAAAATATTTAGTTATTAACAAAAAAGTATTTAACATTTTTTGAAAATGTATTAATTCTAATAAATTCAATATTTTTAGAAAACAAAATACTATTTTTAATTATTATATATAAGCAGGGTGTTGTCTAAACCTGATCCCTCTAACCAAACCAAAATGCAGATTCTCCCCTAAAATGTTAAAGTTCTGCCAGGAAACAATCCCTCTGATGGTCAGAAAGGGTTTACTGAGTCCAGAGATATGGAGATGGGGTCAGGTGTCTGGTCAGACAGCAGAGACAGCTTACGGAGAATAAAGAGGGGATGGATGTCCGGTGGGTCTGCCGGGGGACGAGTGGCAGGCAGCAGGCTGACACTGAGACTGAGATTTCTGATCCTTTCTTTTACTCTCTCAGTTAAATGAAATGAAATGTAAGATGGGTGACGAGGGAGCAATTACCCATTTTAAGGTATTATAAAATCATGTATCGTGGCGCACAGAGTCAGTGAAGAGAGAGGAAGGCGGAGGAATATTACAGAGATCCATCAGTGCAGCGTCTTCAGGGAGGCCTCTTCAGGGGGAGTCAGAGAGATCGATGCTTTCTGACTCGCAGCGATCAATCAGAAACTCTGCAGGCGATAAAAGACTCTACTCTGCTCTCAGACAACACAGCAGGTAAATGTTAATACTCGTTCTTATCAGGAGGGCTCAGCGTCTCTGGTGCACGCTTTATTATTGCCCCTCCGTCTCTTTTCATGTATTTTAGAGGAAATGTCTTTCCACTCTCAAAGCCTCAAAGGACACACACTTCAGCGGCTCGACATGTGAGGAAGGGACAATGGTTTAGAGAAGTAAGTGTTTGTTTTCTGGGAATAAAACTTTGACTGAATCCTGCAGACCAGTATGCATGTCTTCTAAACTGTACACACAAGGCAGTGCTGGGTTTACCGGATCATACCGTACACCGTGGGCTTTAACGTTTTTCAAGTACCGGCAATACAGTTCAAAAAGGGGCGAAAGGCGCTGGAGCGGTGCGACAGTGAAAGGAGTCCCCAGGGAAGTATTTAAATGAGCACTCTGCAGTTTCAGGGAAAGCGGGAGGCTTGTTTACATCTCCAAACAGTGCTTTTGTTGTTGTGTGGTATGCAAAGACAATAAAAGGCTTTGCATTCTGCATTCTGATTCTTCACCACACCAGACTCACAAGGGCCCCCACTCATCGGGGTTTTTCTGTATGCATGTGTAAATACATTTCCAAACATTGCGCAATAAATAAAAACTGGAATAAACCGTTATAATTTGGAGATATAGTCTCAACATTTCTGCCTTAAACAACCGGCAGAATCAGGGTTAACCTTCAATATAATAATACATTATTTTTATCGACCACTTTTAAAAAGGTTAGAAAATGTAGTTTATATAACAGTTGTTGTATTTATTCATTTTTTAATGCTTTAATGTGTGTGCCGTGCTTCTTTCCATATTACATGGAAGACATCTACACATTTTGAACACATTAAAAAACACACCTTTTCTGCTTTTCTGGATTAAAAACTCAGTAAATTACTCAGATTTGTGTAAAACGACAAGCAGACTTTGGAGTAAAATCACTAAATAACCAGGGAAGAATTTGCAATGAATCGTCACCTTACAAATATATTAAAGCATCAATAATGTGATTCACTCTGAACAAAGGAAAGCCATCCTCTGGGCATTTTATTCCAAGGGAAACAGAAGTTTATGGGCTCAAGGAAGGAAGGAAGGAAGGAAGGAAGGAAGGAAAGAAGGAAAGATGGGAGGGTGGAAGGTGGAGGAATACAGGAGGGGAAAATAGTTTGGTAGAAGAGAAAGGGAGGAAGAAGGAAATAATAGGAGGAAGGAGGGAGGGAGGAAGGAAGGAGGGAGGGAGGGAGGAAGGAAAGGGAGGGAGGAAGGAAGGAAGGAGGGAGGGAGGAAGGAAGGAAGGAAGGAAGGAAGGAAGGAAGGAAGGAAGGAGGAAGGAAGGAAGTAGGAAAGGACCGATGGGCAAAGAGGGTAGGAAAGAAAGTAGGAAGTAATGAAGGAAGGAAAAGAGTTTAGAAAAAGGTTGTTAAACGGGAGGAATCAGGTGTGTGTGTGTGTGTGTGTAGGAGGTAAAGAGTGAAGGAAGGAAAACAAAAGGGGGAGTAAGGAAGGATAGAAAGAAACACGAAGGAAGGAGGGAGGGAGGAAGGAAGGAAGGAAGGAAGGAAGGAAGGAAGGAGGAAGGAAGGAAGGAAGGAAGGAAGGAAGGAAGGAAGGAAGGAAGGAAGGAAGGAAGGAAGGAAGGAAGGAAGGGAGGATATAATATTCAGCTAACTATGAGCCCCCCCCCGGACTCTTGAATATACTCTCTAACGATGCCTTCGAGGACCTGACCGTCACAATGTGCCGCCTGCATTTTGTTCCTTATTCAGTTGGATAGCTTTGTTTGGCTCATATCAAACAGAGTGTGATTTCCTCAGGTGTGTGCCCCCCTGTGCCCCCCCCCCCCCCGCAGCTCCTTACCTGAGGTGCTCCCCGTCTCCTCGAAGTCGACGTTCCCGAGGTGCAGGACTCCGGCCACCACCCGGAACAGGTCCAGCTTCTCCGAGTCATCCAGCCCGATCTTCTTCATCGCCACCGACATCCTGGTGAAGTCGCCCTGGTCGTCCAGCAGGGAGTCCTTCAGGGGCCCCGCCTTCACGTGCTGGGGGACGACAGGACACAGGTAAACACACAGGTAAATAACAGGTAAACACACAGGTAAATAACAGGTAAACACACAGGTAAACACACAGGTAAACACACAGGTAAACAACAGGTGTATGATGCTTTATTTCTTCAGCTTCCTTCCTTTGTAGTTTCCTTAGTCCTTACTTCATTTCTTCTCTTTGATTCCTTCACTCTTCCCCTTCTACCAAACTTTCTTCCTATCCTCCCTTCCTTCCTTCCTTCCTCCTTCCTTCCTTCCTCCGTCCTTCCTTCCTTCCTATCCTCCCTTTCTTCCTATCCTCCCTTTCTTCCTATCCTCCCTTCCTTCCTTCCTATCCTCCCTTCCTTCCTTCCTTCCTTCCTATCCTCCCTTTCTTCCTATCCTCCCTTCCTCCCTCCCTTCCTCCCTTTCTTCCTATCCTCCCTTTCTTTATTCTGTCAAACTGGTATCCTTCCTTCCTCCCTTCCTATCCTTCCTTCCTATCCTCCCTTTCTTCCTATCCTCCCTTTCTTTATTCTGTTTAACTGGTACCCTTCCTTCCTCCCTTCCTATCCTTCCTTCCTATCCTCCCTTTCTTCCTATCCTCCCTTTCTTTATTCTGTCAAACTGGTATCCTTCCTTCCACCCTTCCTTGCTATTTCTCTAAAAATAAAGTAGGAGAAGATATCTTTTATCCCGGCTCTCAGAAATAACCGTCCTGTGGCGACGACAGTAAACCATCCCAGAATCCCTTCTCAATCTCCTCGTCCATCAGGGGGCAATCTCTCCTTAAACTTTATCGTTAGCGCTTCAATTAAAAACATATTTTTAGATTTCTGATCCGGCGTTTCAGAGCCAGAGCCCGGGGAACGGCGGAGAGCTAAATCTGGGAAATGACTACACATGAAGCCCGGTCTTCAACCTCCCCCAGTTCTCCCACAATGCACCTCTCCTCCATTCACTGGCTGCCAGAATCTGCTTCAAGACCCTGGTACTGCCCTAACGAATTGCAATCCTATTGGCTCCAACACATTGAACCTGATAAGGGGCGGGACATCTCTTAGCCCAATCAAAACAGAGCCGGCAAGCTAACCGATCAGAGCAGCTAACCGATCAGAGCAGCTAACCGATCAGAGCAGCTGACCGATCAGAGCAGCTGACCAATCAGAGCAGCTGACCAATCAGAGCAGACTGGGCTCTGGTTTCAGACAGAGGGTGTAAAGGGGTGCTGCAGCACAGGCAGAATGAGAGCATGGAGACATGTCACCCTGAAGAAGATTTCAACTTGTTTTTCAAAACGTCATTTTAATTTCTCACTTTCTTCTGGTCTTCAGATGAATGTTCACTCTTTAAAAAAAATGTATTTGTTCAGAATTTAACTTTCTCCTAGAATTTGATTTTTCTCAGAATTTCCCTTTTTTTTAAAGCTTGGAGACATGTCCCAGTAGAGACACAACACACTGATATTAAAGTGGACATAATAGAGCCTAAAGCAGGTTATTGAAAATCCTTTTGAGGGGGTGAGACAGAAATACCCTGCGTTATATTGTTCACCTGTAGGTCAAACGCCGTGTTGCATATGATACGTTCCTTCAAAATAACCTTCAGTTGTTGAACTACGAACATGATCTCTCTCGTTTTGATCCGTCATGTTCTTACACCAAGCCTCCAAGCAGCACGTAAGCCTTTGTTGACGCTCTTTATCGTCTATTGCTTGTATATTAATCTATCTTTTTAATAGGAAAATAATAACAGAGGTTCCTGCAGAAAATGTACAGAATAAGTCCTGCAGTTCGAGCATGCACCAATCCTTCTCCTGGAATATATAACGACCATTGACATGCATGGAAACATCGGAGCGAAACCAGAGTTCACTAAGCCTCAATTTGATGGGATGCATCCATTTGTCCACTTGTCCACATTCCTCTTAATGGATATAGTAATTAATAACCCCGCAGTAATGGAATATCTGCTCATAATGAATCAGAGGCTGGAGGCGGAGGAAGGAGCTCGTTTCACACGGCCAGCGTTCCTTATTACCGCAGCATTAGGAGCGCCGTGCAGAGGCGGCTAATTAAAATGGAAATAGGAATTTATTCTGATGATTAACAGATTACAGAAACACCACAATGGGATGTCTCAGGCGGTGTGTAGGTGACGGGATAATCTCCTTTAATGGGACTGTAGCGTTGGATCTGCAGAGGCTTCATTGTTTTATGCTCCACCTCAGGAAACAGCTTTTAATCTGATTTGCAACGAGGTTATTGCAAATCATTCGAGGTGGTACCAAAACAAACCTGGAGCAAATAAAGAAGTTACTTCCAAAGTTTAAAATGTGACTTTTTAAAGACTTTTTGGGAGCGTTCACTTACTTTGGTCCTTTTATAGGGCTATGTTCCGTGCTGGTAAACGGAGCAGCAGTTTTTATTTATCATTTAGACTTTCTTTACGTGTATTTTTATTTGTTAATTTTCTTTCTTCTTATGTTTACATTATATACAAAGGTTTATCTTTTTCTTTAATTCATTGCACATTTCTTCTACAACTTGTTTATAAAATACTGTTTATTATTATTTTTATATCTTAATTTTCTTTCATTGCATATTTTAGTTTTAGTTCTTAATTAATATTTCTAAACATTTAATCATTTTTTTCTGTTGTTATTTAATTGCATATTTTCAATTCAACTTCTTCATTTGATGTTTATTGATTGCCATGTTTTCATTGAATTCTTGCATTTATATTAATATTTTCGATCCATTTAATTCATTTTCTTGGTTCTACATTTTCCCTTCTTAACATTAAAACTTTCTGCTTTTTATTTTTTAATTATGTTTTTATTGCATTTCTTTTTGGTGTGAAGATGAGGAGGGGTTAACACGGATAGTAGAGGAGGGGTCGGTCAGTAAATCAAGCGCTCCTGCAAACACAGAAAAACCCGGAGGCCGTGAATCTGAATCAAATCTGCTGAGTCAGCTTAAAGGAGGCTGATGGAGCTTGCAGAGCGATGGTTCTTGTTACTTCCCAAACCTCCACAGTCCACTGTATTCGTCTCAGCCTGTATTTGTGTTTTAATGGAATAAAGTGCAGAACATAAAACTGATCGTACCTCGGAGCTCTTGCGGTTCTGCAGGATCTGCTTGTCTGAGTCTTTGGAGGCGAAGTATCGAGTGCATCCTCGGTTCAGATACTGCAACACAAATAAAAGAGGGTCAGACAGAGAGTCACATGGAGCTGATGGAGGTCAGACACAGGGAGGAACGGGGGAGGGTGTAGGAGACGATTCTGAACCCAACAACTCCTTTCTTCTACTCTTACTGAAGTACAGGCTCTGAGTACTCCCCCCCCCCCCCCTCTGTGTTTCTGCTGCAGTGTGGCTCAGCGCTGCCCTCTGCTGGATCAGTGTCTCTGGTAAATGTTCTTCTACCCGTCATCCTGTAACCCCCTATGGTTTTTCTTTAACAACAAAATACGTTGAGTTAATTTATTTTATATTTAAATCAACTGAAATTTATACTTGAATTTGTTTGTATTTTTTTACTTTAACTTTTTGTGTTTATATTTTTTTATTTGATTATTCGTTATCTTTTTACATTTTGTTTTATTAAATATGTATTCTCCAACTCCTCCGTCCTGTTCCCTCTCTCTTATAATCGTCTTCTCCTGCCTGGCTTTAAAACAGGTCCTGGTACTCCGTCGGCAGGAGACGAGTTAAAGAGACTCTTCAAAGATAACGAAGTGAGACAAGCGTCTTCATCTCTTGCAGACACAGCTGTCTCCTGCAGAGTCCAGATGTTCTCCAGCATCTGTTCTCCATCAGGGAGGAACTACAGGAACAGTATGTCTGAGTGAGGATGAAACATCCCTCAGATTTAATATCTCTGGATAATAACACTCCCTCTCAGATTCCCTCCCTATGTGTTTGTGTGTGTGTGTGTGTGTGTGTGTGTGTGTGTGTGTGTGTGTGTGTGTGTGTACCCTGTAGGTGTCAGGGGAGCTCAGGTGGAACTTCTGCCGGATGTCCTCCGACGCTCCGGCGCAGAGTCTGTAGAAGATGTGGTAGTTCCTCTCCTCCTGACTCTGCCTGCAGATCCTCGACTTCTCCAGCAGGTAGTGGGACACGAATCCCCCCACCACCGTGTTCTGAGGGACAGGACACACACTTAATACACACACACCAACAGGGGATGAATACCGACTGTATTTACTTTGAATAAATATCAGTAATATGTCGTTTGAAATTGCAGAAACTGCCGTTAATAAACTTTTAACCAGGAAAACATCTGTGATGATAAAAGCTAAACATCAATGTTCTCCTTCATAGAAAATACACTTTAAATATTTGGGTTTATGAGTGAAAATGATGGAGCTGCAGAAACTGAGGTTCGTGTGTTTCTGCTGAGTCATCCCCTGAGATCTCAGAGGGAAAACTGGGTTTATTGATCATGATCCATAAAGGAGGACATAATCATTGTAAGGATCAATAAGCGGAGCTATCAGGCAGCATCTGTAACTCGTAGCTGCTCATCTGGACGGGTTTAAGGAGACGAATAGAAACTCGTACCTGATATAATAATAGAATAGAGCATAAAGTACCTTCTCATTGAAGTGGATTTCCACAAACTTTCCGAAGCGGCTGCTGTTGTTGTTCCGGACCGTCTTGGCGTTCCCGAAAGCCTCGAGCAGCGGGTTGGCTGCAGGGAAGCAGAGAAAAGTCACACACACACACACACACACACTGAGGATATAATGATAAGAGGAGAAGAAGAAGAAGTGATCGTACCTTCCACTATCCTCTCGTCGATGTCCTGACCCGTCCCGTACGAGCTCGTTAAATATCTGAGGAGGAACATGAAGTGGTAATTCAGTTTCTGCAGCTTCACACAAACAATCAGTGGGATGTGAAAATACAATGAAGTATAAAAACTAAAAAGGTAAGTATAGTGATTATATTACAATAAAACTCACTGTTGTAATGCTATTTGTTTTCTGTCATTTATCCCTTTTCCTTGTTCAATATTTGCTTTGATTTTACCTTAAAAAAAACTTCATGTTTACCCTGACACACAAATTGGTATTTTGAAACCGCACCGTCATGTTTACCCTTTTTACAAACCGCACCTTCATGTTTACCCTGACACACAAATTGGTATTTTGAAACCGCACCGTCATGTTTACCCTTTTTACAAACCGCACCGTCATGTTTACCCTTTTTACAAACCGCACCGTCATGTTTACCCTTTTTACAAACCGCACCGTCATGTTTACCCTTTTTACAAACCGCACCGTCATGTTTACCCTTTTTACAAACCGCACCGTCATGTTTAACCTTTTTACAAACCGCACCGTCATGTTTACCTGAGCACGAACTTGGTGTTCTCGGTCTTCCCGGCTCCGGACTCCCCGGAGACGATGATGGACTGACTCATCTTCAGGACCCTCATGTCTCGGTACGCCTTATCAGCTGAAACACACACACATCAATGAATCTGTGTGTGTTAGAATGTGTGTGATTGATCTGTGTGTGTGTGTGTGTGCGTGTGTGTGTCTCTCACCGATAGCGTACACGTGAGGGGGCAGTGTTCCCAGAGACCGCCCCCTGTACTTCTGGATGATCTCCGGTGAGTAAAGCTTTGGGATGTCATAGTAAGGGTTCACTGCGATCAGGATGTTGGCTACAAACGTCTGCAGGAGGAGAGGAGGAGGACGAGGAGGAGATGAGGAGATGAGGAGGAGGAGAGGAGGAGGAAGGTTAAGTATTGTGCTTCACCTTTGTGTACAACCTTAAGTGTTTTCCTACAATTCCCACAATCCTCAAGCACGAATAATGGCTTAAAATTCCTAATTTTTCCAAAAACAATAAGAGAAATAAATCCGACTTCCTCTTCATGACTCTTTCATTACTTCCCTGTATTAAATAATCAATAAATATGACTTTTAAAATATGAAAGAGTGAAGGGAGCCCTCTTTTAGATTTCAATGTGACAGGCACAGTTCCCTCTTCAGCCACTAGAGGTCAGTGTTCACTCGTGCATAACATCATGTCACAGGAGTGCGTGTGTGTGTGAGTGTGTGTTTCTGTACTCCTGTCTTTGTGAGGACTAGTTTGAGTTTCAGAGCATGAAAATGGGAATATAAATGATCCCCAGAAAACAGATGTCTGACAGTAACACATTGTGAGGGGGGGTCTTGTTTCATGTGAAGCTTGCGAGTCAGGACACATTTTAAGTGACGACATGTTTGGAAAGTGAGGTCATTTGTGGAAAAAAACTGGATATTTTTGGATGTTGACGTCGCTCTTATATGTTTTTTTAAGGATTGTGTAAATGTGGAATGGCTGTTGGCTCACGTAGATCTTCTCTTTGCTGTATCTGACTCTGACGTTATTCAGCAGCGTCGCTTCATTCAAGTACATCAGAGAACCTGAGGGGCGGGAAGAAGAGGATAACACACTCTGAAATACTTTATTTAACTGAAATAGTTTATATGTTATCTGTGTCTTTCACTGTGATCAAAAGCACTGTATAAATATATTTAACAACACTGATTAAAGCAAAAAACATGACGAACCCTCAAAGAAAAAGGGCATTTCTATAAATTATGTTCTTGAAAATCAGCAGAAATGTTCACTCAAATTAGAAGTCAAACTTTTGTTCATTTCAACAAGGACGTAAGATTAGATAGAGAAGAAAATATAGTGCTGGAATATATTTATTTGTGGAAATTTAAACGTACAGTTGTCCTCCACATGTTTGTTGACGTCGTCCTCCGCAGGATACACCTGGTTTAAGGCGGCCACAAACGTCTGCGGAAAAAGGAAATAAAACAAATACATTAAAAGATAAAGAATCAGAAAGTCAGAAAGCTGTGTGAGATTAATATCACAGCGGTTCATATCCCTGAATAACACCTGAACTCAAACGGGAGGGGTTCTGTCCACACATGTGACCTCAGAGTCTAGCAGAGAGGATTCTGGGAGTTGTAGTTCTGCAGGATAAGAATCTGCTTTATTAAAGAGACGCTGCAGAGCCGAGGGGACGCACAGGGGAGTCATTATTACCAGTGCAGACTGGAGGAAGAGGAAGAAAAGGAAGAAGAGGAGGAAGAGGAAGAGGAGGGGCATAACCACTAAAGAGGAGAGAAACAGAAACTGGGAGCTTAAGTTTAACCTGGTTTAAAATATTTGTAAATTGAGCCACAAAGATGCTATTCTTCTGAGGAATGATACGATTAAGATGGGAAAATGAAGTCGGTTAATCTGGGTTAGAGGGTAGTTCCATTTATATTCATATGTTGTTAATTAATATATTCAGTTCTGCAGGAAATATGACTTTCTTTAGGTATAACCCTCATTTCAATGGCATTCAACAACTTTTAAGCATGGTTTTCTATAGGATCCAGGAACAACTGAAATCTATAAATGATACTTCTGTATTATTTGGAATGATCATTATTCATTATTATAACTGTTATGTTTTATATTATTATGTACTCTCATTATTACTAATAGTCTTATTTTTATGATAAAAAGCTTGAACCTCAACAACACGTCACGTTTGTTTCACAGATGTTCTCACTCATTTTTCCAGAGCTTGCAGTACAGGTTTACTTGTGTTTTTAAAACGCAGTAACTTCACGAGTAGCCGGATTAAACTCTGCAAGAATGAGTTTCTTTTAGGAGGAATTATTCAGCTTAACGACGAACAGTTAATCTCTGCGGTGACGACGGGCTGCAGGGAGTCAGCCAGGACTCACTAACATATAAACACAGAACATCACACGCTTTCACCAAGAGCGACTCCCAGACACTCGTCAGGTCAGCTGATCACCTGCTCCTGAATGCCCTCAGGCTCATTTGATAAATCCAGCAAATATTGGAGGTAGAGCTTCTACGAACTGTCACACTAAAGCCATCTACCGTATACTCTTGCTAGCTCCTCAAGATTAGCAACCCTAGCTTTGAAATGTTGACGGTAATAACAGCTGAGCTTCCATCCGAACACCAACACACACACACACACAGGACAAAGAGCAGTGCATTGTGGTGTGTGTGAAGGCTTCGTCACACACTGGCACACACTGGCTGCAGAGGACACACACACACAAACACACACACACACACACACACACACACACACACACACACACACACACACACACACACACACACACACACACACACACACACACACACACACACACACACACACACACACAGACATTGTTCTGATGCTGCAGCCGGAAACTCATCTGAGGTCAAATCCTCTGCAGAGCGCACGTTTACAGAGGAAATACTGGTTTTATTTCTGCAAACGTGTCTCAGACCTGATGTTTCTCTCTGAAGAAGAGCACACAGCAAACATTAACCCCATAATGTGTCTTACTTTTTAGAAAACAGTTTTAAAGACACTAATATTTGAGGTATTTCACCAAAAACTAGGTAGTAAAATATCTCACAGGAGGGGGATTATCTTTCTAAACGATGCTCTCTGTCCTCCACCTTTAACCAACTGTATAACTGATCTGTATTAATATTGAAATTAAGTTCAAAATGTATGTTAATGCATTGTTAACATGCTGCTGTAACAAAACCAAATCTAACTTTGGGTTTAATAAACTCAAGTCGGAAGGATAAATGCCAAAGCAATGCATTAAAAAATGACTTTTCCCACCAGCAGGTAAACTCTGTTCCCCTCTGAACGCTCCACACACTGTCTGAACACACTGATCCATGTTCCCACACACTGACAGCAGCGGTGTGTTTTATAACCGACGGTACACAGAATTAGCAAGGACGCTCTCTCTGAGGAGAGCACTCAGTCACTGAGGCCTTCTGGGAGAAGATTACCCAGATGGACAGCGAGCATTATGGGTATCCTCGGCGACGCTGACACTAAAAGCTTTCCTGAGGGCGATATGGCACCTCGGGCTGCAGGGAAGTGAATTAAAAAGGGGCAGTGGGGGGCAGGGGGGGAGACATGGTGGAAACCCTGTTGGTCTTGCAGTGAAGAGCCACTTGACGGCAGATTCATTTAGTGCTCCAGGTCTGAGAGAGCAGCGTCTGCAGGTGAATCATTGAGAGGACGAGGCTTTATTACTTCTAAAACTGCAGCCTCGTCACTGTGAGGTCAGGGGAACAGTTCAATTATTAACACGGAGGGGGGACACGGGGTGGTGGGGGGGGTGAGTATACGGGAAGGAACTGAAGCTCAGAGAGATCCAGGAAAAAGGGGACGATTTGGAGGCTTTCCAGCAGCTTTAATGCACTCCTGAATACCTGCATCATTTCATATTTTTACTTAACATTAGCCTCCTTTAGCTTAGCGGTGGTGAGGTGAAGTCATGTGACCGTGCTGTAGTTCCTTTATAGCCCAACATTAGCCTCCTTTAGTTTAGCGGTGGTGAGGTGAAGTCATGTGACCGTGCTGTAGTTCCTTTATAGCCCAACATTAGCCTCCTTTAGTTTAGCGGTGGAGACGTGAGGTCATGTGACCGTGCTGTAGTTCCTTTATAGCCCAACATTAGCCTCCTTTAGCTTAGCGGTGGTGACGTGAAGTCATGTGACCGTGCTGTAGTTCCTTTATAGCCCAACATTAGCCTCCTTTAGCTTAGCGGTGGTGACGTGAAGTCAAAGAGGTGTTAATATCTGGAGATTATCTGCTGAACTAAACGTGTAGGAGTCATAAACATTGAGATTATTTTGTGCAATAATAAAAATGGAGAAACTCCATTGGACCAGGGAGATGCTGCCTTCAGGGTCCAACACAGAGATAGGACCTCGCTGCTGTGCAACACTCACCTTCCCCTTCTGTTTGAGAGGTTCGATGGTGAGGCTGTCGGCTCCGATGTCCACGATGGTTCCCAGCTGGAACCCGTCGGCAGGGTGCGGCGCCCACACCGGCTTCCCATCCTCCATCGCTCCACTCTGCAGAAACACAACGGGACTCCGGTCAGACCACAGATTCCTCCAGCACGTTAATATGATAAGCATTGCAGTTTAACTGAACGATATGAACCAGGAAAGATAAAGACGGAACGATATATCCCACGAGCTCGGACGGAATTGGGGAAAAAGCGTTCAGTTTCGCTGCCCCATCAACTTGGAACAATTTTCAGGCCGAACTAAAAATGTCTGGACGGTGCCTCTGCTCCTAATTATTTCCTATGATCGGTTCCTTTGCTCGTGCACTTTGTTGTTGTTTTGTTCCCTTTTTATTCTGATGTATTTGTATCTTGTATGTTGATGACCTGTGCTGCTGCCTTCTTGGCCAGGTCACCCTTGAAAATGAGATCACGATCTCAATGGGTTTTTTACCTGGTTAAATAAAAGGTTAAATAAAAGGTTAAATAAAATCAATATAAGCAGACGTTTTTCTGCAGGATGGACGGTTCTAACTCTGATTGAAGACGTTATCTTTGTCCCAAGTGGATTTAACTCTTAAAGTAACAACCCTTTTTATACAGCACAGATTATTATGGTTAGAAAAAGACAACTCTATATATTTTCACATACTTATT
The DNA here is from genome assembly GCF_036324505.1 of Eleginops maclovinus. Lineage (NCBI taxonomy): Eukaryota > Metazoa > Chordata > Actinopteri > Perciformes > Eleginopidae > Eleginops > Eleginops maclovinus. The sequence continues at coordinate 837,738 of NC_086363.1, read as the reverse complement.
TATTCAAATGCATTCACATTAGGGACAGGCGTCACGGTATTTATTCATCCTTCAAGGATTGGAAACATGATTTTCAATTTTTAGAAAAATTATTGAAAATATTTTGAAAAAACACAATATTTTCTGATAAGAAGAAAAAACACATCATAAAAAAGGTTATTAGAATGATTCCTGTAAAACTACAGAAAATGTGTGCATGCAGAGTATTTCTTATTTGGGAAAAATGTCTTCTGTGTCTTTAACACAAAGTCGATTGGATCTTAAAATCTGTCGGGTATTTAAACTCAGAGTTAATTAGCCGTTATAAAAGTACTTCTGATGAATCTGATGAAGTATTGAAAATCAAAAACAGAATCGACTGGCTGTGCTTCTACGGCTGCCAACAAACCAATTACACTGGTATTGAGTGGGACCAGCAGATTCTCCTGTGTCTATTTTCTGCCCTAAAAATCATTGTGCAGCTGCAGCAGATTCAGGTACGTTTCCGGTGGGTAAACGTGGGTCACAGGTTGCAGGTAACTCATTGGTGAAGCTGTAAAACATCCACAGAGAACAAAGAGAGTAGAGTGCACTCCACTTCGGGATATAAAAGCTTTTAAGAGCCACACGTCAGGTGAAACACTGCCTCACCTGCAGCCCAAACTGCTCTCAGATCCATAAATCAACAGTATGATTGTACAAAGGGAATACAGGCCTGCTCTCCTCTCCAGCTCATGAGGTTAAATACTAAATATGAGCAGGAAATAAAGTTATAGGTCGTCCAAAGCGAATATCCTTCAGTGCTGTAATGTGAGACCCAATCACTGATATCTCTAGCAGAGACTTGATTTTGACAGTCTGAGCACAAAAGAAGCGACGCAGTGATGCATGATGGGTAAATCAGATGAAGTAAATGTCCGCGGCTCAGGAACACTGTTTGATGTCTGCAGACTGAGGAGGATATTTTGGGATGCAGGCTGTGGAAACGAGGACTTTGAGGGTATTTTTATCTCACTCTGACACAGTAAAGGACTGAACAAGAGAGTAAAAAACAAGAGAGGAAGGAGGTGCGAGCTCCATGCACGTTCTACAGAGAGCTGAGGAGTTACTCATTATGAGAGTAATCAGTATTAATGGACGGAGATCAGCTGCTTGTTATGAATAATGGAACAGGTCGAGACACTGAAGGCTGTTTTTGCTGCAACAGCAGAAACCTACGTCTCAAAGTCCATTTCTTCTTGCCTTTATAAAGATAGCTGTGTTTATTAGAAGCTATCAGATAAAGATGACCCACGTTCTCCCCCAAAACCTGAAGCAGTACACAGCTGCAGAATCACACACATTCACAATAGAGCTGCTCTTTGCAGGATCATTTAAAGAGGCCCTCTTTGCTTTTGGGAATTTTCTACACTCACACTCCTATTGGCTGGCGCTCCAACACATTGTACGGAATAGGCAAAGGGGCGGGACATCTCTAAGCGGTTGACCAATCAGCTGTACAATCAGAGCAGACTGGTTTCAGACAGAGGGTGAAAAGAGGAGCGGCAGCACAGGCAGTAACATAATGAGCTTTTTGAACACTACAGTATGGAGACATGTCAACCTGAAGAAGATTTCAACTGTTTTTTAAATATAAATGGACTTTTTGACAATTATTCTGAAATTTTTTCAGAATTTCAGCTTTTTTTCAGAATTTCACTTTTTCCTAGAATTAGATTTTTTTCTCTGATTTTAGACTGGGCTCTGGTTTCAGACAGAGGGTGAAAAGTGGTGCAGCAGCACAGGCAGTCTGAGAAAAATAAAGAGCTTTCTGAACATTCTATTTTGCATTGACAATATTCACTCTTAACATCTGAAGCATCACGTTGTTAAGCGGCTGATTATCCAAAGGACAGAGGCACAAAGTCTCCCAACGAGCATCATCTCAGCGGCGTTTAAGCGGTGTGTCGCTGCGTACTGTCCCTTTAAGAGAAATCCTTAAAAAGCAGAGGAAGTGGCGATGAGAGCATGGAGCGGCGTCATGAAACCAAACTGTGTTCAGATCAGAGTCTGCAAACAGCTGTCACTGTGTGTGGCTGAGAGCACCACACATTTCAGCAGAGTGTGTGTGTGTGTGTGTGTGTGTCGACCCACTCGCTCTGCTGATGGACAAACAGCTGATTGTTGGAGCTCAGTGTCATGTTCAGGGTCACGTGGAGAACAGAGCGCCTGTGATGTGTTCAGGGACACAGCCTGAGGGCAGACTCACAACAAACCACAGCTTCTGTCCACAGACACAGAGACAGAAACTGGACACCAAACCTTGTTTCTGGAAACAATAAACTCCACTGGAAGAACTGGGAATATAACCTGTGGGTTACTTAAGAGCAGAAAGGGGCAAATGAAGTCCTTTTTCAGCAACAAATTTGAAAGATTTCCGCAGTTTCTCAAATACACAGATTTGATGTTTTGCTTTGTCTTTTAGGTAGTGAACATCTTGGGGAGAGTCAGGCAAATTAGGATATGTTCTGTCACATTTACTAGTATTTTAAAATGATAAATAAAGTAAATAATCTACGGATAATAAATAAGAATGTTATCTGATTATTGTCGGGTATTTTATTCCATTTTACATTTTGTTTTATTATTTTTTTCAAGCTTTTAAATATAAATTGTAAATGTGAATTTATTTGTTAATTAAATACAATTTTAATTATTAGTATTTATTCAATATATTTATTTATACACAACTTACAATTATTTTAAAAGGTCCTTTATTTTATCACAAGATGCTACCGTGTTTAAATAAAATCAGTAATTATTTATACATAAAAGAGGAAGCCCTGAGCCCGTATCACACATCCTTGAGTCTCTCAGAGTCAGGATACCTCATTACAGATCTGATTTATGTACTTATGTTATATTATCTGCACCTCTGGAGGACGGGAACCCTCAGCCTCAGTCTCACACCGCTTCCTTTATCCTACCATTTCTCTAATTTACGCACAGTGACGTCTCCTTCCTCCCCACGCTGGAGCTGATGTAGCTACTCTGTGCAGCCGGTTCTCTCTAAACACGCCGGGGCAATGACTCTGTGTGTGTGTGTGTGTGTGTGTGTGTGTGTGTGTGTGTGTGTGTGTGTGTGTGTGTGTGTGTGTGTGTGTGTGTGTGTGTGTGTGTGTGTGTGTGAACGAGCCTCTTCCCTCTCTACTCCCTCACTAAACTGCATCCTGACATTTGAGGAACAGTGGGCGAGGAGACGGAGACAGAGATCCAAATGATTGGTGTAAACTGTGACATTTGAAAAACGGAAAAAGGCCTCCAGCTAAAACCTCTTTTCACCCTCCGTCTGAAACCAGAGCCCAGTCTACCCTGTGATTGGTCAACCAGCGTAGTGATGTCCCGCCCCTTTAGCCTATCACGTACAATGTGTTGGAGTGCTAATTCTAGCCTTTGCACACCATTTACATGCACTAACACCAACATAACAGTACAGGGAAGAGACGTGTGACTGCACCTCTATATTTTAAATAACCAGCTGAATTGAGGAACACAACTCCACTCTGAACCTGATTTCTGTCTCATTTCCACCTTAATGAGCAGATCTCAGGCCTGTGATCAGCACCCCTCCTCTCCGTCTGTTGTTCCTCGTGTCATCCCATTGTTACCCAGCATGCTTTGAGCCACGCCCGCTGCAAAGCCTCGCCACCACAGGGTGTGTTCAAGATCACAAGATTAGCAGGTGACTCTGTGCAATGCAATTCATCCGACACACCCAACACACTTCAGGTGAACGATTAAATCCAGCCAAGCACAAAAGGTACTGACACAGGAATGTAGAAGCATCGACGCCTTAATTATTATCTGAGGTTATTTAAATCCAGTCCGAGATATGCACACACACACACACACACACACACACACACACACACACACACTGATCTGAGCTAGTATCCAGCTTTCCTTCTCAGTCTCGGGTATAAGGCGTGTCTCGTCTCTGAGGCCTTTTTAATTTTGATGATTTCAGCAGAGCGGAGGAATTTCCTGAAGTGCTGATGTTTTACAAACGCAGTAATTCAGCTTAAAGATTGACGAGTCATCCTCCCGAACCGAAGTCTAACGCCTGTAAACCGTCGTGAGCCGCTGCAGAGGTTGTTCTTTAGTCCGATGAACCCTCGTCCTCTGCAGGGCGTTAGGGATCACATCAGTTTATTCATAAAGCCCAATATCACAAACCATGCCTCCCTCAGTGGACTTTACAGAAACAAACAACAACAATGTAAACAACAAATTACACGAAAAAAATGAAGACAAAATAGAGTTTAAAAAACAAATGAAATGCAACAAAAACTGAAAACAATCAAATGGAAAATAATTCAGATAACTGCAAAAAATGTTTGTTTTTTCAGAGACAAAAGATGCTTTTCATTCCATATTTTAGAGTAATTACAATATTTATTGCAAAGGTCTGCTCACATTTGGTGACTAAATGGAATTATTTTCTACTATAAAACCAGGGTTGTGTCTAAACCGGGTAACAGGGGCGGTCCTGTTGTTGCCAGAATTGATATCTCTTCTAAACAAGATCAGCTCCACAGCATCACCTCAGACTATACCCTTCTAGAAACCGCTGTATTTAATCAGCTCATATGGACCTTGAAATGCCATGACTATTTTTCCCAATATATTACCCAGAATTCATCAGTAAAGCGTGCCTCGCTGTGTACAAAGAGGCCCAGAGTTCCAGAGGTCAACAGCTCCTGACCCTGCGGGTATAAACAGAGAACTGGACGCCCTGGTTTCAAACCTTCCCCACCTTCATGAGGAGATGGGTGATGTGCATGGTGCATGACGTCAGGCAGAGAGAGAGGGGGAAACGGGCGAGAAAAAACAAGTCTGAAGCCGTGAGAGACTGACAAAGCAGACTTAAGATATTATAGAGATCACAACCCAGTTCTCTTTCAATCAACTACTAGATCAAAGGAGTAAACAACAACAACAACTGCGGTTCCAGCTCCTCTCTTCCAGGAGGAGACAACGACAGAAATGCAAAGTCTGAGGGGGTAGGAAATGAGCTCAGATGATGGGATTTGAAAGATGAAGAGCAACATGTGTCTCATGAAGTGGAGTTGAAGTTACAGAAGCTGGATTAAGTTCTACTCTACACTTCAGCAACGTGACGTTTGTTTACAAGCCCGTTTTCACTGGTAATCCTGGAACAAAAACACAACACATTTAAGGCTTGATTCGGGCCCGTCAGAGAGTGTAAGTGGACACCGTTCCTCACTCGTCTACTCTCTAATCCAGATCACGTTCCCCTCATTACAAAGACCCACCTCCACTAATACACCTCCCTCAGAAACGGGATACGTCTGAACTCTCATTGCTCCGTCAGCAGCGGCGAGCAGACGCCACTTTTTGCTGCAGGGCGTTAGCATTCGTTAGCATTAGCTTTGCTCAACAGCTGAGCCCACACATCCCGGTTGGCTTCTATTGACACGGTTTGCTTTTGCATTTGGGAGAAATAAGGTCATCCGTCAGAGGGAATGATTCTAGCTTGAGGGTGGAATAGGTCCCGGGTTCAGATCCCGGACGAGCCCCCAAAAAACTAACGGGAACTGACGGTGAAGTCTTTGATCTTATTAAAACCTCTGCTCTGATTGGTTAGCTGGCCGGCTCTGTTGTGATTGGTCAACCAGCCTAGAGATGTCCCGCCCCTTAACCTACAATGTGTTGGAGCGCTAGCCAATAGGAGCACGAGTGTTACATGGTGATGTCCGGATGTAAACAAAGGAGTCCAAACGGGATTTTAGCCTTTGCAGACCATTGACATGCACTAAAACATATACAATACACTTCAGGAGAGGGAAAACCCCCATCAAGCAGAATAGGGCCTTTTTCACGTTTGACCTTTAATATCTTAGAGCAACGGTTATTGGATTACAGGAATAACAGTCCATTTCTCTTGGAAATGACGTCAGCTTGAATGCCGGTCAAAACTTCGGTTTTCCTCAAAGGAGTAACGCTTGCTTTGTCCTAAGAAGTGATGAAGTAACCTGACCCCACTACAGTAACACAACTCCTCAAAAACAGAAGTTTGAAGAGCATATTGAGACCAACAACAGTGTGTTTCTGTGATGTACAAATCGAACGGAAACATGAAACCAAAATCCCCGATAAACTATCCCAACTTTGACAAAGGATGAATCAAATTTCCCTAAATCTAACATCCAGGATATTCCGGGAATTCATTGACGAGTTTTCCCAAAATGTTCCCTCTCAGCTGCTTCCTCTGCAGTAGTACTATGTGAGGAGGTCTACCGTCATGTAAACATGGGAAAGCATGTACAAGCCTTTCTTAAATGGATGAGGATGCCTTTAAATGGCTTATCCTGACACTTGGATATGAGCCACGACCCAGGATGCAAAGCGCCTTTCAGGAGTCACATATCTGCAGCCAGAAAGCAAACATGTTCAGACTTCTTATTTTTACATCAAATTCATATCTTCAAGGCTGTACAAGTAATCCAATAACTATGCAGGATCGTTTCCTGCAGAGGACTTTGATCCCCACACCTCCCTGCCTACAATAAGTACCATTGTGCTGTCACACAATGTCACTTTACTGTCAGTACGGCCATAAAACAAGGTTGTGGTGAAGAGGGAGTAAAAGTCAAAGTTGCGTCAGACATCAGGAGTTGTGGAGAGGGCTCTGAAGTAAAACTGTGGAAAATGTACGTTCGAATGTGTTAAAAGGCCACAAACTGCATCAATAATGAGTGGTGACACAATGTAAACACACCATTATGTGCTTTTTACAGTTATTGAGAGAGATTTCACACGGCTTTAGGAGACTAACATGTCCATAGGAGTGATTTGAAAGCAGCTTTAGCATAAAAACAAGCTCAGAGCAAACACAATAAGCACAGAGAGCTCTTATGTAACCACGAGATGAAAACACACGGAGCATGCAGACCTCTGAGGAGGACACATAATGTTCCACCATCGCTTTAATAAATCACAATGGCCAAAGCCACCACCCTCAGCTGCTCTTCTTATGCAAAGCCATTGATTCTGCTTCCCAGGGTCTGTGTGTGAGTGTGTGAGTGTGTGTGTGTGTGTGTGTGTGTGTGTGTGTGTGTGTGTGTGTGTGTGTGTGTGTACAGGCCGCAGCCATGCTTATATTGTGAGATCTGACATACTGGCTGTACAACAACACAGCCTCCCATGTCATGTCCGCACCACTGATTTCTCCCTTCCCTTCGAACTCCCTCTAATGTACCGAGGCTCGTGCTAAAACGCTCGTTATGCTCGATGTGCGCGTGGCTATTGCTGTTCAGACACAGAGCAAAAACCTTGTTGAAAAAATGTCTAAATTAAGAATTGGGTAGTTTATCAGCTGTTTATATAAGCTGTGATCAATATAGTATCACCTTTTCTGATTAAGGAGATGGTTATCTTCCATACGGGGTATAAATAATCCACAAATCTTGAGTATTTTGGAAAATATGTAACTTTTAAGCATTGTTTGTCTGCCTGTTCTTTCATCAGAATACACCCTTTGGTAGCAATGGCAGCGCAGATGAGTGAGGTGGAAAAGTTGAAAGCTAATAAAATAATAGAAGGTAAAGTGGATTTTTCATATGCCGAAATATACAGTGTCAACCAATTGTTCAGAATATATAAATTGCCAATGTATTCTTGTATACATGCCTCTTGTAATCCTCCAAAAACTTTAAATTGACATATGTTTGAATGACGTCCGGCTCCGACAAAACCCAGCACGATTCATGGTGTTTGAAGCCTCACATCCAGCTTTAAATGTCGGAATTATACAAATAAATGATCATATTAGTGGCTATTGGTGCAGCTTAACTACACCACCACCAAATGCATGGTGTGTGTGTGAGTTAGCAGGTGTGTGCGGACGGTTTTCCTCCCTAGAAAGCTGCTAAGTGTTGAAAAGCTAACATCACGGATGAATTGTCCCCCCCCCCGCACACCAGTTCATGCAAAACGGTTGTCGGTGTTTCCTACCTCGGTTGTGCGTCAGCTCCCAGGACTTGTTTAAAGGTATTAATGTTGTTGTGGATTTTATCCCAGGGTATCTGTGGTGCTGCTCGGTGTCTCCTCTCCGGCAGCTGGGCCGCTCTCTCCCCGCCCTGCAGAGCTCCTTCTCCCGCAGCAATCCTGGGAAACCGGCCCCGTGACGTCACACGCTGGATAAATAGGATGCTTCAGAGAGTGGCCTGCAGGGGGCGCTGTCTGCGCTCTAAACTGGTGTGTTCATTTAACTATTTATAAATAATGTATATCATTTTATTTATGTTTTATTATAAACGTATCATGAATGTAGTATTTACAAAAACATTTCATTTATTTTTATTATTTTGTAAAAAATGTTTGCGGCTGTCCAGGGTTTTTATGACTTTATTTAACTTTATATTAATCATTTATAATCAATCTTCATTTGTATATATACTCTACATATTATTCTTATTTTTATATATTTTATTGTTATTATAAACTTTTTTTTGCTTTGTAATTATTTATATTAATATTTTATTCAAAAGTTTAAAAAAGCTAAATTCCTTGATGAGTTCCACAGAGGGAGAATTGCAAACAAGTAAATATATTGGAGATTATGTTTTATTATTATATTTATTAAAGTATACGTGTTGTTCCTTCTTAATTTTATTATTATTTAACTTTTTTATATTTTTATTATTACATTTTACATTTTTTTGAAGTTATTTTTTGGGGGCTTTTTGCCTTATATCGGATAGGACAGCGGAGAGTGACAGGAAAGTGGGAGAGAGAGTCGGGGTGGGATCCGGAAAGGACCAGGGGTCGGGAATCGAACCCGGGTCGCCGTGTACTGTGCAGGTGCCCCAGCCAGTCGCGCCACGGCCGGGGCCAACATATGACATTTTTAATATTCTATTTTTAATTTACTTTTCCTTATATTTGATGAAATAATATATAATAAGAAATGATACAACTTCATTTTTCCTTAATTTTTTAATGTCAATTAACTTTTGGGCTCTTCGAGTAAGGTTTCCTCTATTTTAGGTGTCCTCCACAGCTCCTCATTATTACCATATGTGACATTGAGCAGTAATACCTTCGGGGAGGTCGAGGATTAACGGGGATAATGTCAAAGACGACGACGACAACAACGGCTGGTCAGCTGCATCACATTGGCTTAAAACGTATTCATAAAAATGTCTTTATTCAAGATGACTTTCGTGGCTTTTGACTAAAACAAATGACCTTCAACAGATGGGGATTCCCCTATCGTCCAAAGTTTCTCCCAATGATGAGCGCGCACACACACACACACACACACACACACACACACACACACACACACACACACACACACACACACACACACACACACACACACACACACACACACACACACACACACACACACACACACACACACACACACACACACACACACACACACACACACACACAGGCAGCTGGAGTTGCTTTTAATGCGTAAAATTCTTCCAGTCCACATCGAAGAGACACAACAAGCACTGACGAACGCAGGCGACTGAGAACAGTTTCCAAACCGACAAAAATACAGCAACTTCTAGTTTTATTTCATCCTCCTCCTCCTCTTCATGATCGTTCTTTACATGGTTAGGAAGCATAAAAAATAATGGCGCGGTGCAGTCCGGGTTTCCTGCACGGATCTATGAAAACATAAGTTAACAGGCCATGAGTTACAAAGGCAGCGGGAGAACCTCCGGTGTATTTACACGACGTCTTTAATCCATACAAAGTTAAAGGTGTGTTTAATGTCTGTGGGAAACGGGGGCGAGGGGAAACCAGCAGCGTACAATGGGGGAAAGGTAAGGGGTGGGGGGGGGGGGGGGGGGGGGGTCTTAGGGGCCGGCGGGTAAATTTGGAGGCTCGGGAGTCTGTTGGATGTCGGGCGCTTCGGGACAGCGGGGGGGGGGCACCGGGACGTCCCTCCTCTCCGCTTCCTGTTGCTCTTTGATCTTCAGGATCAGCTGTTTGATTTCCTCGCGCTTCGTCTTCATCCGCTGCTGAGGGAACCAGTCGGAGAGGTTCACGGGCAGGTGGAAGCTGGGGATCGGATTCTGTTTGAAGAGAGAAACATATAGTTTAACGGGCATGTTTGACTTACAGCTGCGACAACGTGTCCGTAAATAAAGACGTTTCCCACCGAAAAATGACTTCTCTTAAAATATTCAGAATCACAATACTTTATTTATCCCGGAGGAAATTGGGTTTAGTTTATTAAATATATCGATATCTAAATTAAATCAATCTATTTTTATTATTATTATTATTAATATGTTATATATATTAACAAGTTAAAGAGAAATGTCCAATAAAAGTTGGAATTAAACATATTTAATAAATGATAAACATAAAGAAATAAAGTGCAACAAAAAGATTAAATATTAAATAAAATGAATATATTTATTAAAACCTTAGTTCAAGTAAAATGTATTTAAAAAAAAGAGTTAAAAATAATATATATTTATAGAAACATTTGTTAAATAAAAATGACAGACGATTAAATAAAGTACATTCTAATAGAATACAAATAATAATCAGGGTTTTGTCCAAACCAGGTGTGCGCCCTCGTACCACAATGCAGATTTAAGTAAACAGAAAAATGCTCAAAGGATTCAAATCCAGATACAAATAAGAAATTCAAATGTAAACAGAAAGAAGAGGTGAGGAACAGAATCAGGCTGAGATGAACAGGATGTTTGATCAAAGTGAGTTCACCTCGAAGAAGCTCTCGACGTACTGCAGGACGTACACTCCACAGTCGCTGAAGTTGTCCTGCTGAGGCACTCGGGGGCTGGAGCCCTTCATCACGTCCTTCCCAAAACACCGCGGCGTGCCCTGACGCACCTCCCACTCCACCTCCAGGTACCTGAAACAAACGCACCCTCAGTCTCAGCTGCCCACATAAAGACACGAACAATCACATGTCCTCTGTTTTCCACTCACTCTCGCAGGGTTTTCACCACGCTGGAGCGGGCCGGGCCTCGCAGCGAGTCCATGATGAGGATACAAGGCCTGCGGAGGAAACTCAGTCATAAACTTTATCTGATGTTGGCAGGAGGACACAAACACACAAATGTCTCCAATGAGCCGAGCAACATTTGCATCAGATTTATTGTGAACACTTGACCCTGCAGAGCGGTGGCGCCTCCTGCAGGAGAACAGCTGTAAGGCCATGTACTCACTGTCTGCAGACGTTCAGCTTGGAGGCAGATTCAGAGCTGAGAGGGTCTTCAGGGGGGGCCCCGTCATCACTGCACTCATCCTGCACACAGCATTTACTACAGTTTAAAACTCACAGGTCGTTATAGCACAGGTGAAGCAGACTGAAGGAGAAACGGTGAGTGTGAGGAGAGAGGAGAGGGGGAGCACCTGACAGGAGCTCTGGTCGTCAGAGAAGCCGAAGGGGTCGTCGTCTTCTTTAACTGAAGCGTAGCTCACACTGATTCTGTGCAACTCACCTGAACACAAAACATGCAGGTGTTACAACACAAAGGTCAGGCCGCTGTAACCTCATACGACTCATCCTCTGCTGTACTTTATGAACCCCTAACTGGATCGGGTTTCTGTCCCAGCAGCAGGAGTTAACAGGCTTCACACATGAGCATTATTGGTTTCATTTTTTCCTCAGTGAAACAAAGTCCTCGGTTCAGACCGGACTCACTTGTGTACTGTGGTTCTGTGGGGGGATGTGCAGGCGCCCCCTCTGTGCATGAGGCAGCAGAGTCTCCTTCAGTCCCTTCCTCTGTGGAGGCCTGGGGGCCAGAGAGGGTATCTGAGGGGGGGTCCAGCCCATCGGGGGACAGAGGGCGGCAGTGCTCCGGGATGCTCTCCTCTGAGGGGGGGGCGCAGGACGAAGGGGAGGGGTACAGAGGGTTCTGCTCAAACAGGGGACCGTTCAGACCCGGGAAGCAGATCACCGCCAGGTACCAGTGAGCTCTGCAGAGAACAAGAACCTCGTTAAAGTTCTCCGGTTATTCGACAGAGAGGTACTTCAATGGTCCTGGGATTTAGCGAAACTGGAGACTCACGACTCGTTGATGGGAACGAAGATGAAATCCTTCTGGAAGAGATCCACGTGCCGGGTCCACGTCTTCACCCTGTTGTGCTTCCTCTTGTGGATTCTGGAAAATAAAGAGTATTGAAGAGTGAAAACGTGCCGGATAGAAATGTGGTTTCCTTTCAAAGAACTGCTTTTAAATAGTGAGCCCCGAACACGGAGAGACATTATCTGAGCTGCACTTTATTACCCTTTCATTCTGATCTATTGTTTTTTATTGTCAGCTCATTTTTAATATTATTCGTTTTACACGAAAAGGACCATTTCTGTTTCGGCAGTCTATAGATTTCTGAAGTGTTTTTGTAATAAATATAATATTACAAATATTATGTCAAATGCAGGGTTTCGCCCTCAAACCAAAATGCAGATTTCCTGTTAAAATATTAAAGAGATGCCAGAAAACAATCTCTCTGTTGGTCAGTAAGGATATGGAGATGGAGATGGGGTCAGATAGACTCCGCAGCTTTAAGACAACAAGAAACTCTTACTTTCCGTTTCGCTCTAATGCAATATTTTCACCTGAAAGTGGGCGGGGCTTAATTTTGACCAGGAGTGACGTTTATTAGGTATATAAATAAATGCATATCTACATATTAGACTCCCTGTGAGACTCACGGCAGGTTGCTGGTCTCCGGAGCGCTCCTCCTCTCCCTCTGGTTCAGTCTCTTGTAGAAGAAGGAGCTGAAGACGTGGATCCTCTGAGCGTCCTCTTTTTTTAATTTCTCTAAAACTAAATATCTGAAGCAGACACACAACGGCAGCATGGATTAGATCGCTCTCACTTTGAGATCATTGAAAGGGAGCTTTTCTTTTGGTTAGACTCACTTTAAATAAAAGTCTATGATGACGTCGTTGAGGAACTCTCCGTCAGTGAGGCAGTGCAGGTCTTCATTAGTGACGGAGATTCCTCCTTTGGCTGGAGGAGGGGGGTACACCATTAATCTGAAACACAACAGCAACGTTACACTGCGCAGAATTGACTTTTTTTATTCAGAATTTTGACTTTTTCAAACCTGAACATTTTCTCAGAGTTGACTTGAAGGGGCCCTTTAAAGGTCCTCGGTTTTAACCACACCGTTAGGGCTTTCTCTTCAGTTGCTCATCACCAGTTCCCTCCCAGACCACTAGAGGGCTCTACAGGCCACCGACTCTTAAAGAAGGTCCTAAAACCTCTCCTAGCGTTGTTATGTATGTGTTTTATGCCCTTCTGTTTCACTTGGGGATTGCTTTTAGCTATGAAAGCTGCTTTACAAATTCAATGTATAATTATTATTATTATTTCCAATCCAAATGATCCGGAGTCCCCTAAATCTTCAGAATGGACTAAACTCCATCAGTATCAGCCCAGAGCTATGACCACTTTTCTGATCCTGTAAATGTTAGAAATGGATTCAGCCACTCAATGACATCCAAAACCACTCCAAAACGGTCCAAATCAGCCAAACCATTTTTTGTCCACGTAGGCTATAATGCTAATTAACGCTATTTATGCTAATTCTGCAAAATCGCCCAATAAATCCAAGTTAGCATCCGGCCGTTTCTATGTGCTGGAGACCCTACTTTACAGTTCTATCATAGGACTTCAGGGTCTCAACATGTCCAGTTTCCCACTGCTGACAACTAGAATAAAGACCTATGACCTCTGTCCAGAGACTGAAGTCCCAACTTTGACATTGTAAGTTCTATTTTGTAGTGTTGGACTCACACTGGTCTGGTTCGGGTCTCAGGTCTTGGTCATGACTCGTGTCTGTTAAGGTGGTGTTGACTACAACGCTACTGGTTGAGAGCTTCAGTTTTTAACCTCTAGCTTCTAGATAAGCTCCTATACTGGTCCCCGACTGTGAACCCTCACTTGATGATTGGTCCGGAGAAGGTGGGCTGCAGGTCGGTCATGTCCTCTTCTTCGTCCTCGAAGAAGCTGCTGTGATGCCGGGTAGACATGCTAGTCCGTGTCGTCATGGCGCCCGGGCTCAGCGGGGTCGCCTGCGTTGCCTTGGCTACAGGGGATCCCTGCGAGGCTTGCAGCGGCTTCTCCTGCAGAGAGGGGGGGGGTCAAATTAAAACATATGACTCATTTCCCTCACAAAGAGCCACTGCAGTCGTCCTTATGTTCCCGTGTGATGAGTCCCTGAACGCACCTTGTCCTCCTTCTGTTTGGACGCCTTGTTGTAGTTCACCAGCCGGATGTTGGCCTCCTCGAAGGGCAGCTTGGCGGGGAAGTTGCTGAGGTTGTTCTTCCGGCCGATCTCTCCCAGGATGTCCTCCAGGATGGCCTGCTCCTTCATCGCCAGGCCGTTCTCGAAGATCAGGACGATGAACTTCTCGTCCGACTCTGAGGGGAACCACAGAGATTCGAGTAACACTTTCAGCATGACCCGTAGCTTAAGAGGACAATAATAATAATAATAATAATAATCATAATAATAATAATAATGCTAATAATAATAATAATCATAATAATAATAATCATAATAATAATAATCATAATAATAATAATAATCATAATAATAATCATAATAATAATAATCATAATAATAATAATAATCATAATAATAATAATGATAATAAATAATAATAATAATAATAATAATAATAATAATGATAATAAATAATAATAATAATAATAATAATGATAATAATCATAATCATAATCATAATAATCATAATAATAATAATAATCATAATAATAATAATGATAATAAATAATAATAATAATAATAATAATAATAATAATAATGATAATAAATAATAATAATAATAATAATAATAATGATAATAATAATAATAATAATAATAATGATAATAATAATAATAATGATAATAAATAATAATGATAATAATAATAATAATAATGATAATAATAATAATAATAATAATAAATAATAACGATAATAAATAATAATAATAATAATAATAATAAATAATAATGATAATAAATAATAATAATAATAATAAATAATAATAATAATAATAATAATGATAATAAATAATAATAATGATAATGATAATGATAATCATAATCATAATCATAATAATAATAATAATAATAATAATGATAATAATAATAATAATGATAATAAATAATAATAATAATAATAATAAATAATAATAATAATAATAATAATGATAATAAATAATAATAATAATAATAATTAATAATAATAATAATAAATAATAATAATAATAATAATGATAATAAATAATAATAATAATAAATAATAATGATAATAAATAATAATAATAATAATGATAATAAATAATAATAATAATAAATAATAATGATAATAAATAATAATAATAATAATGATAATAAATAATAATAATAATAATAATAATAATGATAATAAATAATAATAATGATAATAAATAATAATAATAATGATAATGATAATAAATAATAATAATAATAATAATAATAATAATAATAATAATGATAATAAATAATAATAATGATAATAAATAATCATAATCATAATCATAATAATAAATAATAATAATAATAATAAATAATAATAAATAATAATAATAATAATAATAATAATACTCTTCAGCAGGCACATATAGAACTCAAGCAGAGGGAGGTTGTTGTACTGTGCTTTGAGCTCGTCATTGCTTTGCAGCTCAATGATTTCGAGTTGCAATTTGTCAGGCACGTCAGCTGGTTCCACATTAAATGGAGTTGCAAAAATGTTGAGTTCATTCATCTTACATTTAATGTCCTGAAACCTCTCGCCAAAAGCATGAAGGAGTTTTGCGCACTCTTCTACATATTCAGATGTCATAGCAGGCTTCTGATCTTGCAAAGTAGGAAAGTGCACGCTGTGGCCCTTTACCAGTTGCATTTGCCACATCATTTCGCTTCAAATGACTTAACATGGGAGACCAGAGCACTGAGGCGCTGGTTGGGACCTTGGAGCTTGACGTTCAGCTCAGAAAGGTGTTTGGTGATGTCCACCATGAATGCCAAATCACACAGCCACTATCACTGAGCTCATCGACAGGCTTGCCCTTCATTTCCATTAATTGTTTTACTTCTTCCCTCAATTTGTAAAACCGTGCGAGCATCTCCCCTCGACTCAGCCATCGCACCTCACAATGGTACACCAGATCTCCGTATTCCGACTCAAGCTCACTTAGAAGTTCCTTAAACTGGCGGCTATTCAGCCCTCTGCTTTTTATGAAATTGATGGTGGAAACGACAGTTGACATCACATTACTGAGCTTCAGGGAATGTGCGCACAAATTCTCCTGATGTACGATACAGTGGCATACTACTCACTCACTCGGATCTAGGTTTCGACGGCTCCTTTCTTTTCTGATCAATGCGGTTAATCCCTTTTGCCCGCCGACCGTGGCTCTGTCGCAAGGCCACTTAACTTTTCAAATTGAAGTTGAAACTCCTTCACAGCTGACATAATTTGCCCCAATAAATCTGCACCTTTGGTCGTGCCATGCATGGCTTGCAGTGAAAGCAATTCCTCCGTTACATCGAACTCTGCAGTAATCCCACGCACAAAAATGGCTAATTGGGCCGTATTTGTGATGCCTGTTGTCTCATCACAGGCTAGTGAAAACAACTCCAAATTCTGTGTTGTGTCCTTCAATGATTGTCCAATATTCACTGCCATATCCGTAATCTGATCGGCGACAGTTCTTCGCGATAAACTTACGCTTTGGAACAATTTGACTTTGTCAGGTGCAAGCAGTTCTGCTGTAGCGACAAGACACTCCTTCACAAATTCCCCATCTGAATGAGGTTTCAGCTGCTTGGCAATTAACTCACTCACCACATAACTTGCATGCACAACGTTTTCTCTCTCCAAATTTGGCCTGGTGAAAGCTGCTGGTTGGGCACCCAAACTTCGCTCTTCGTCTATTTTGTCCTTGCGTAACTGGCCCTGCAATTCACTTAGCCTAGCATGTTTCGTACTGCGATGACGTTCCAGGTTGGCCTTTTTCATTACAGCGAGCGATTCTCCACACACAAGGCAAACTGGCCTGCAACAGAAAAGTAATCAGTCCATTTTTTCTTGGAAAACGCGACATTCAGTGTCAACCTTTCGTTTCTTGGCGGAAGCCATGTTAGCCGTCAGCGGTTAGATTTAGAAATGACACTGCGACTTGTTTAGGCTACGTCAGCGTGACCCTCAACATTCAAAAGTAAACAAAAAGAAAATGTAACATGTTCTCCTTCCATCCTGCTTCTCCTTCAATTCTTCCTCCACTTATGCTTTTTATTTATTAACATTTAATTTAATGTTATTAAAAATATATATTTTGGGGTTTCTTTTCTTCTTGCCCCCGCGGGCCGGATGAAAGGCTTTGGCGGGCCGTACGTTCCCCACCCCTGATTTAAACAGTATTTGTGCTTTTCTTTGTACTCACGGTCTCCGGCACAGTCGTACCACTCCCCCCCCTTCTCCTCAGTCATGCTGAGCTGCGTGCGCAGACGCACACACTCCTCCGCCGTCGTCTGGAAGAACAGGACGGGGAGTTTCCGGACGTTACACCACTCACAGCTGATCAATTCCGACGTCTGGAAGCTCACGTTCTCCACCGAGTTACGTTCCAGCCCTGAACACACACGCACACGCACACACACACGCACACACACACACACACACACACACACACACAGTAAAGACATGCAGGCTGCCTCTAAACTAAAGCTTCCACATGAATAACTTCACCTTAAAAGAACAGAATATATATATTTAGTGTTTCATATTTTAAAAGAGGTTTCTCTCCACCTTCAGTCTCCAGCTGGATCTGGTCGATGGAAAACTGAAAAGACAAAAACAAAGCAGTCATTATTGCACATTAAATGTAAATAATATCCCACTTTTTTTATGTTAGCTGTAATTTAGCAGATCAATAGTGATGTATTTGTCAGATAGTTCACAGATAGGCTCAACTTTTATAACTGCACTCTTTTTCTTTCTATCTTCAGATGTTTTTATTGTTTATTTTCTACTATTTTACTATTTCTGATTATGTGCAGTACTTGTTTCACATGCTGCTGCAACGAAAACATTTCCTCATTTGGGAGTAATAAAGTATGTCATTACTTATATATATTTTTAAAGGTAATCAGATTACTCACGACGACGGGCTTGGTCACCATCCGGCGCAGCGTTCCTATCCGGACGCTCCGACACTCCAGGATGATGCTGTCACATTTGTTGGGAGATAATTTAGGTTTCTTCAGTCTGGGTGAAAGCTGCTCGGGGGGTTGGTTCCCAAACTGCAAAATAAAAAACAAATATGCAAACATTAAAGACAGCGGGGTCTGTGCTTTATTCCTCACACAGGACTGGTTTTACTTTACCACACTTTAAAGTCTCTTATTCTCCCTGCATTAAATCCCCAGTTAGTCATAGTATTTGTAACTCATCAGAAAATGAATGAATTCATAAAGATAAATAACTTTAAGGGAGTGATAAATAAAACACATCTGTATTTATTTGGATTAGATCAAAGATATTTGAATCCCCTAAACTCTGCAGCATTTCTAAATGTCTCCCTCCTCACCTGGTCCTTCATCCGGGATCTCCGTGGTATCGTGATCTTCATGTTGACGTCTTCGAAGAACTCTGCGCCGAGCTCCTCTTGTTCGCCGGCGCTCTTCACCGCTGCTTCCACCCGTCCTCCGGAGGGCGCCGGAGAGGAGTGGGCGGAGTCTGCGGGGCGGGGGGACAAACTGTCCAATCGGCTCACACTTCCTGTGCTAGCGTTGTCCGCCTCCTCCTCTTCATCACTGGACAGCACGACTGGGGAGGAAGAGCAGAAGAGTGATGATACACACCTGAACATCAGCAGGAGAGAACTCTTTAAAGTAGAGACTCTACATACTGATATACACCTGAACATCAGCAGGAGAGGACTCTTTAAAGTAGAGACGCTACATACTGATATACACCTGAACATCAGCAGGAGAGGACTCTTTAAAGTAGAGACTCTACATACTGATATACACCTGAACATCAGCAGGAGAGGACTCTTTAAAGTAGAGACGCTACATACTGATATACACCTGAACATCAGCAGGAGAGGACTCTTTAAAGTAGAGACTCTACATACTGATATACACCTGAACATCAGCAGGAGAGGACTCTTTAAAGTAGAGACTCTACATACTGATATACACCTGAACATCAGCAGGAGAGGACTCTTTAAAGTAGAGACTCTACATACTGATATACACCTGAACATCAGCAGGAGAGGACTCTTTAAAGTAGAGACTCTACATACTGATATACACCTGAACATCAGCAGGAGAGGACTCTTTAAAGTAGAGACACTACATACTGATATACACCTGAACATCAGCAGGAGAGGACTCTTTAAAGTAGAGACACTACATACTGATATACACCTGAACATCAGCAGGAGAGGACTCTTTAAAGTAGAGACACTACATACTGATATACACCTGAAGATCAGCAGGAGAGGACTCTTTAAAGTAGAGAGACTACATACTGATATACACCTGAAGATCAGCAGGAGAGGACTCTTTAAAGTAGAGACTCTACATACTGATATACACCTGAAGATCAGCAGGAGAGGACTCTTTAAAGTACAGACTCTACATACAGTACCCTCTAAAGTGCAGCTTTCCTGAATATGTTGTTTATGTAAACACATGACACCTCTGGAATCTGCGCGTGGTGTTATTTGTTGACTCTTCCTGCAGCAGTGACGTGTGTGAGGTGATTTAATGTTTGTTTTTTCTCCACTGATCCGGCTGCTGGTGATGAGACAAAGTTGGAGCTTGTTCAGACAGAAAAGTCCAGAACCTTCTACAGACTTCTCTCGTGTAGAAGATTTAAATGTAATGCATGAAGCTCTACTAACAAGCTGGTTACAATCCAGTGCGAAATGGGAGAAATGTTTCCCCCGGTCTTAAGGTTTTTGTTCAGGAGTTTATTTAGAGCCATTTCTGACGTTCATTCATATCATCCCTCTGGTTCTTCATAACTAAAGGAAAAGTTTTTAATCCAACAAAGTTTAAATAAAACAACACTTTTTTATTTTAAGTAATATAGATATATCTATTTTCCCAAGAATTTCCATTTAGTCTTAATTATTATAAGTTACTTTTTACTCTTAATTTTGTTGTAAATATAAATAATATTAATAGAATCAATAGAAATGTATGAAATAAATAACTGTATTATAATTATTTTATATAAATGTAATAAATAATAATTATAATACAAAAGGAAATTGTGATTATATATATTCTGTCGAGGCTCAGAAAGGTCGGGAGCCGCTGCTCTGATGTACTCACTGGGGTCGTTGAGTTCGTGCCGATGCGCCGCAGCCGTCCTCTTCCCTTTGCCGGGGGGGTTCCTGGCTCCGCAGTACCCCGACCCCCCGGCTAACAGTCCGTTGCTCAGAGGCAGCAGCGTCCCTCTGGAGCCACTGATGCGCACGGGCAGGGCCTCCCCCCGCGGGCCCCTCACGGTGGAGGCCGGCTTGTAGAAGCTCTGCTGCAGGCTGGTGGGTCCCGGGGAGGGTTGGGCCCGGATGGGGGGCCGGGGGGTCGGGGAAGAAAGCAGCGACGCCCCGCTGCCGCAGGTCCTGCACGTGCGGACGTCCTCGCTGGGCTTGTTGCACTTCATGCACACCGTGTGGTAAACGATGGGCCCCACCGGCTGCAGGGGAGGGGCTCGTTAGCTTCACTTTGTAAAGTCACATTATTCTGCGATAATTAGTCATTGCTTAGAAGAGGTTTGTGGGAGGGGGGGGGTTGTTTATCTTATACTATATTTTTCTGCTTGGCGCTGATGCGTTGTTTACAATGGAAAGTGGGCGGGGCCTTCGTTTTGCCAGGAAGTGACATAGCGTTGCTCTCATGTACAGTAGATGGGATTCTGGGTAATGTAGTCCTTACCTCTGCAGCATTGACCTGCGAGGGGTCCTCCAGAATTTTCCTCTTCTGCTCAACAAGCCGCTTTATATTCTGCTGCTCCTCTTCTGAAGGAGGAACAAGACGGCCATTAGTGAGGAATAACAGCTAGGAACACACACACACACACAGATACTGATCAGAGCAGGCATCCAGTTTCGTCACACACAAAAAAAAAGCAAACCGAAACCACACACACAAGGAGGAGGAACACAGCATACACGTCCAAATGTAAGCAAGCTGGTGCTTTCAGTTATTTAAATAAAGGAAATGCTTGAGAATAATTGAGATGCTTCTACCTGAGATCTCTGGACAGGTGAGGACGATGCTGTCCACCTCCACACCCTGCTGCGACGTGGAGAAGTCGCTTCTGCAGGAAAAGGAGAGACAGTATGGTCAGAGTGTTGTACACAGTTTACAAGAATTAGAACCAGGATATTGGCTCAATGCAAGATCAGGGTTCTTTCTAGATAAATAAAGTACGAGGCGCTAACGTCACTTCCGGTCGTAATTAAGCCCCGCCCACTTCCCGGTGAAAATCCTGCATCAGAGCGGAGAGGAAAATAATAGTGTCCTTCACGTCTTAAAGCTGCTGAGTCATATATTTCTCCTCCAACAACAAATAAATCCAGAGCTCTGCTTTCTTTACTTCTTCTCCAGAAAAAAGGAGAGTAAAAGAAAGGATCAGAAGTCTCAGTGTCAGCCTGCTGCCTGCTACTCGTCCCCCGCAGACCCACCGGACATCCATCCCCTCTTTATTCTCCGTAAGCTGTCTCTGCCGTCTGACCAGACATCTGACCCCATCTCCATATCTCTGGACTCAGTAAACCCTTTCTGACAAACGGAGAGATTGTTTCCTGGCAGAACTTTAACATTTTACGGGGAAATCTGCATTTTGGATTGAGGGGGAGTCTAAGCTGCACTGCTGCTTCCATGTGGAGAAATATGACAGTCATGTATGAGCTGCATTTCACAGAAGAAAGCACTTATCATGAAAGGAGAGGAAACCACACTAACAGCAAGTCGGACATCTGCAGGGACAAACAGATCAGGAAATGTATGATGTCTACAGGACAAAGGGGGTGAAATGAGTCCAAAGATTCAGAAAGTCTTACCTTTCTTTTAAATCAAGGCTGCAGCAGGGTAACAACCAAGAAAAGAAACGTCTCAATAATGCATTTTAATTAAAGCCTAGCAGTCAATTAAAGGGATTTTCCAGTAGTTCTGTCCTCTGAACTGGGAGTACATGTATACTGTGTGAGAGACAGGTGCACTTTAGTGATCTATACACAACAGGAAGTGTCTTTATGTGGTCTGGCCCGATCACAAACACCATCAGCAGTTACACAGCGCACAGAGGACAGAATAACAAAGTCATAAAGCCGTTAAATTCCCCAAAAAAACAGCACATTTAGAAAACGACTTACTCTTCCTGAAGACATGACTATAACCAATGAACATTATGAATAAATCCACTTAAAGATCATGGGAAAATCGTCTTAAAGCTGCCTGGTTTAAAGTTGTAATTAGTGTACAATTAATCCAGTGACAGTTATGTTTGTGTCAGTTCTAGAGTGATATATTTTAAGATGTACAGCAGGTGCTGAGGTTGTAAAAGCAGCTTTCAGTGGCGACAGTATGATAGAAAGATGCTGGACGTTTTAGATTGGTTTCAGGCATTTAATGCAGTGTTGTAGGATATACTATGGAACCTTTGCTCTAGTTTTACTCGCCTGCCAAGAGCACACGTCTCAGAATGAGTGTGCAGGAACTGGGAATGTGAACCTCCAGAATAATGCACAGAGAAGAGCCGAAGTGAGACCACGTAAAGGGGTCTTTGCCTCACCTTTGGACTGGCTTGCGTATGGCAGAGGGCATCTGGGCATGCTGGAAGTGTCTCCCCTGCAGAACAATTCCCTGCGAAGGCGTCGGGCTGATGATGAAGTAGTTTGTTCTGTTGGGGATCGGGGACGATGTCGCTAACGTGAGAGGGACGTCGCTGCAGGAGAGGAGGGGGGTGTAAAGTGTTATAGTCTAGTCACAAGCCCAGTGAACCTGGAGAGGTTGAGACTCCAATGTTTGAAGTTTATGTAGAAACTGCAGGATGCTCACATGCAAATGTAGGGAGATTAGCATAAGTAGCATTAGTTAGCATTAAAGCCCACGCAGACAATAACTGCATGGTTTTGGGGATGCCGAGTCCATTTCTGGATCAAAAAATGGAAGATTTAACCAGAAAATGTCATTATTTGTATCCTTTAAGTGGGCCGATTTTGACTGCCATGAGTAGTGTTGCAATATAGAGAGCACAATGATTATCTCTAATGCAAGTAAATTAGCATTAGTAGCTTCAGTTAGCATTAATTGGCATTATAGCCCATGCAGACATTTATTGCTTTGCCAATTAGGAGACATTTTGAGTGGTTTTTGGGGTTAATGAAGATGCTGAGTCCATTTCTGCATAAAAAAATAGCAGATTTAACCAGAAAATCCATATTTGTTCCCCTGGTGGGCTGACTGGATATAGAGAGCACAAGATGAACATTATTATCTCTTCTGTGGACAATTTATTTTCTAATTAACAAGCAATCTGTCCAGTCCAAAGGATCCAGAGTCCCCTAAATCTTCAAAACCAGCCCACAGGGAGGACAGATATTGGCCTCTTCTGGTTAGCAGTGTCGGGGAGGAGGAGGCGTCGCTGCAGGGGGAGGTAAAGGAACCATGAGGAGGTGCACAGGGTTGATGCGTACCTGAGCCTTTTGGGCAGCAGCTTGTTGAGAGGCCTGATGTGATTACTCGTGCGGTTCTCATACGTCCTCAAAGGGTCCGAAGAAGTGAAGTGCCGCATGGTCGGAGACTAACGAGAAAACACATCTGTTAGAGGACAGGAAGCGCGTTCACAGAAGTTCAGGCAGACTTATTATTATTATTATTATTATTATTATAATTATTATAATAATTATTGTTGTTATTATTATTAATAATAATTATTTATTATTATTATTATTATTATTTATTATTGTAATTACTATTTATTATTATTGCATTATTATTAATAATAATTATTATAATAAATAATAATAATAATAATAATAACAATAATAAATAATAACAATAATAAATAATAACAATAATAATAACAATAATAAATAATAACAATAATAAATAATAATAATAATAATTATTATAATTAATAATAATGCAATAATAATAATAATAATAATAATTATTATTATTATTATTATTATTTATTATTGTTATTATTTATTATTGTTATTATTATTTATTATTGTTATTATTATTGTTATTATTTATTATTGTTATTATTTATTATTGTTATTATTCAGACACGTAGACAGACGCATTATCAACAGAGACTAAACGTATCATTCAGAGTTTAATCTGTTTCTTATCGACGTGAACTAAAGCTAGGAGTCAACATTACTGAAGTAAGGAGAAGAGAGAGGAGAAGGAGGTGGAGGAAGAGGAGGAAAACAACAAGGATGAGGAAGAAGAGGGAGAAAAATAAGGAGGAGGAAGAAGAGAAAGAAGAGGAGGGAGAAGGAGATTCTTTGATTTGTTTAAAAGAGAAGGTTGAAGAATGAGGAGGAGAAGAAGGAGAAGAAAAATGAGGAAAGGAAGGAGGAGGAAGAAGAGGAAGAGGAGAAGAAGGAGAACGAGGAGGAGTAATAGGAGGAGAACGAGGAGTTTTTATTTTAAAAAAAACACTATTTCCATATCTACAAATATTTCAAATGAAGTGCTTACTTGTGGAAAATCTATTTACTTAAATGAAGACAACAACAACAACCACAACAACAACAACAAGAGGAGTGTACCTTGGTCTCCTCGGGGGGAGTGGGCTGCTGCCGGTCCATCTCCTCCACACTCACCGCGCCAGAGCTGACAGGAAACAGAGAGACGGTGTTCACACACTGAAACACGTCGTAGAGTTATTACTGTGTGTGTGTGTGTGGGGGGGGGGGGGGGGGGTCCTTATCACTGTTATCAGCAGCTTTGTTAATTAGTTAGAGGGTTCATTAAGCCTTCATAACGTGTTGGATTCACTGCCTCAGTTCTGAGTGGGAATTAAAGTAAAAGATAACTTTAAAAATGACTTCATGATAAATAAAAGGTCGTTCAGTCAGCATCTACGACAGAGCCACTCACATTTTGCTTATCAGTATCCTTCTTCGTAACACAATCTTCATTCTCTCCTGAAAAACAAATAATAATAAGAATATTTCTATATTTTTTGGTCTCTTTGGAAAAGGGGGCAATTCTTATTCCGTATTTTGGATGTAAGACTGTCATTTAAAGTATTTATTAGTCATTATTATTATTATATATCAGTTGTATATCCTTAATAAATTGACTGAACACTTTATGAACGGATTAATAAAAGAGAGAAGCAACAAAAAAGGATCCTAAAAAATGATCAAAGGTGCAAGTACTGGTTTGTGTGTGTGTGTGTGTGTGTGTGTGTGTGTGTGTGTGTGTGTGTGTGTGTGTGTGTGTGTGTGTGTGTGTTGATGTGATGCAGTGCTGCTGTAAACAAGATGGGGGGTTGTGGTGGGAGGGGGGCTGCAGAGAGAAGTGCTTACTCATGAATCCTCTCCTCTTTGCTGTCACCAGAAAGAGAAAAGCTCCAGTTGTTGTGTTTGTAGCCTCCATCCCGTCTGGCCTCTGATCTATCCAGGGCTTCAGGTGAACAATAAGATCACACACACCACGTCAGTGCAGCAACACACACATGCTACATACTGATATACACCTGAACATCAGCAGGAGAGGACTCTTTAAAGTAGAGACACTACATACTGATATACACCTGAACATCAGCAGGAGAGGACTCTTTAAAGTAGAGACACTACATACTGATATACACCTGAACATCAGCAGGAGAGGACTCTTTAAAGTAGAGACTCTACATACTGATATACACCTGAACATCAGCAGGAGAGGACTCTTTAAAGTAGAGACTCTACATACTGATATACACCTGAACATCAGCAGGAGAGGACTCTTTAAAGTAGAGACACTACATACTGATATACACCTGAACATCAGCAGGAGAGGACTCTTTAAAGTAGAGACGCTACATACTGATATACACCTGAACATCAGCAGGAGAGGACTCTTTAAAGTAGAGACTCTACATGCTGATATACACCTGAACATCAGCAGGAGAGGACTCTTTAAAGTAGAGACTCTACATGCTGATATACACCTGAACATCAGCAGGAGAGGACTCTTTAAAGTAGAGACTCTACATGCTGATATACACCTGAACATCAGCAGGAGAGGACTCTTTAAAGTAGAGACTCTACATACTGATATAGGGGAGGACTCTTTAATTCAGGCCTTTTGTCCCACAAACAGAATTTTTCTCGTCCCAATTTCCTCGAAAATCAAATATTAGATTACTTGATTCCAGAGTAAATTAAGCCCGTTGTAATCTCCTCCAGAAGTCGGTTACATTTGCTCTCACAGCCTGCAGCTCCACAAATCACTGAGACTGCCCTGATGATGTTAGTGAGTGGACATTTGGATTCCTGCTCTGCTTTGGTACACACATTTATTTCACAACCCTGGATTTCCTGCAGCACAAATCCATGATCGAGACGGACACGATTTATCCAAACAGACTGAAGTGAGAGGGAGAACTTTGACTCTCACATGGTACAAATCCAAACATCTGCACGTCACTCAGATGAAGTCTAACCCTATCAATCCAACTTACTATATTATATTAAGATAAGGACTGGTGTGTTAAATATGGGAGCTTTTGCTTGTGTTGCATTATTCTTTATCTTTCTCATTGACAAAACCCACAATGTGTTTATCCGCCTGACTTCCTGTCTGAGGTCCAAGTCCGTTGGTTTTTCATATTGGAGACGTTAATCTTTAAAAACTGAAATCTGTATTCCTATTCTGCACAAAGCTTTGTCCTTGCTCTCTCACGTCACTGAGCAGGGAAGTAACATGGTAAATGGGCTGTACTTGTATAGCTCTTTATCAGGTCTCTTTGACCCCTCAAACTAAGGAGCTGTGCATTCTGGGAATCATTTATCCAAGGGCTTTATATACTAAGGGGAGTGACCATGCACTTATAGACTTGTTTCTGTTGAGAAAACAATAGCTGAAGGACGGGAAAATGTGAACAAACAAGTATAAATCAATATATAGGAATTGATCAACATATGTTACTATGGAAAAGCTAATAAACATTCCAAAAAGCTCAGCCAGTTTCGTGAAAATATCTGGGGGAGCTTCATGGAGTTTCTGAAAGGAATTGTTTGTACTGATCAATAAAGGACAGACACAGTGGGTTCTGCACTTGTACCTTATTAAGAAATATATGAATAATGAAAGTCAAAGAGCAGGCTGGAGGAGGGACAACTGGAACTAACTATAAAGTTAATTGTGATTCAAGATTTCTGTACATTATAATTGCTGTAACATCTTTAAATCCACCTGCTTTAATAAAAACGTCTTTGTGCTGTTGCCTATGCTTTTAAGGATACACTGGTTTACTGCTAACCCTTATCAGATATTAATGTGTTGTTATAATTAGGTAAAAACAAGAAAAAAATGGCATTAAAAAAGGACAGAAACAGCATGACACATTTCTGTTTACAATGTGACTTAATGTCAGACAGCTCATTACTGAAGCTACGGAGTTGGGATGCTAGTTTGGAGACTAGTGGGGGTGACTTCATGTCAATAATGTCGTAATGTAGGTGTTTATTTGCTGTTATAGGTGATGGCTAACAGAGCAGCAAAAGAAAGGAAGGCCTGTTGGTCTCCGCCGTCTGTAAACCATCATATTGAAGCCAAGCTAACTGTGCTAACTTCAACCTTTCAAGCCTAGATATTTAGTTTAAAATCAAACGAACCGAGCCGGACCCGAAAACCGCCATCCATGTACCATTTTCCCCATCCAAGGCCCGAACCTGTGGCACTGTCACCGGCCTGTAAGAGCTAAGAACACCCCGGCTAGCAGATGATGTTAAAACAAGCATTGTGAAGCTACCGTTAGCCACTTAGCTCCACACATAGCGGGTCTAACGTTAGCCACTGAGCTTCAATACACTATGAAGCTAACGTTAGCCACTTAGCTCCCACTTAGCACCACAATTTGGACCCTAAAATGTACCTCCGCAAGACGAATTCGGGGCTCTGTGTGCAGGGAAAGAATGACAGTTAGCCGACCGGAGTGTCACAGCTGGGTGTCACGGCTTACCTTCAAAGAGAAAGCTGCGGTTGTGGGCCATGTTTATTCCATTCTTCAGATGATAGTGTTGCTCACATCGGAGACCCAGGGCAGCGGGTCGGCGATATGAAGCTGCCGGGACTGGAGCTCCGATCCTCGGATAGAAAGGCACCGTAAACATTCACCAAACTACCGGAAGTCTGACAACTATGACTTCAAAGTAAAAGCTCAAAGTGTCAGTTGTATTTCACACAAACACACTCGATAAGAAAAGATGGACCTTTGACATGAGTTTCACCCTGAACTTAGGGTGAATGATATTACACATTATCCATGACATTAATAATGATTAAGAACGCATTATGACATTTTAAGTACTTAGATAAGACTTTAAATACATTATAAATATTACTGAAGTAAACAGGGCTGAATTTGATCAGAGAGAAGTTGACTCAAATAACACAGTACACTATATACTTAAAGCACAAAATTCATTCTTTCTGAAATTTTAACAATAAAATTACTGTAAAATGATAAAATCAATAGACTCTTAAATTGATTACAAAAACCACTAGTAGTGTTGCCATAGCAGCGACACCAGTTACCAGCTAAACTAGCTTTTCTGTAAGATATAAATCATTATCTAGAACATTTTATACCTACCTACCCACCTACCTACCTATGACTATGTCACCATGCTTTTATTTTGAAGGTCTTTCCGGTAGTCCACTGTTTTGAACAGGGTGAATTCGGAAGCTTATTGAACGAGCCTGGAGTAAATGTCTGCTAACTCTACATTCTGACTGATATCAATGCTGCTTTTAAGATGCATATATGTATATATATTCAATAAATAAATACTCCAACACACTGAAGAATGTGTATAATATGAATAAAGTAAAATAAGCTCATTATAATGTCATATATAAAGATGTATGAGTATTCCTACACTCTGAGTACTTCTAATTTTACTCAAGTACAAGACCTGAATACTTCTACTTAAACTCAAGAACAAGATCTGAGTACTTCTACTTAAACTCAACAACAAGATCTGTGTACTTCTACTTAAACTCAAGAACAAGATCTGTGTACTTCTACTTTACTCAACAACAAGATCTGTGTACTTCTACTTAAACTCAAGAACAAGATCTGAGTACTTCTACTTAAACTCAAGAACAAGATCTGAGTACTTCTCCCACCTCTGGTCATCATACTTCTTCTTCTGCAGTTTCATGAAGGGACGATGGTCAGAGGTAGATGGCGCTGTTCCTCATTCAAATAAATAGTCTCCATCAGCACAATGATGTCACTAATACTGAATGCACTGCACATAATGGATATTATAAACAGCTGATATCCCTAAATGTTGCTGAATATAAGTATTAATACTGCATAATTATTATCTGAGATATTCTGACATTGTACCATGTGTTGGAGCGCTGGCCAATAGGAGCGTGAGTGTTCTATAGTGATGACACCATGTTCAGGAAGTAAACAAAGGAGTCCAATGGAGGCTTTCCTGGAAGGGTGTGGGAGGGAACACAGGAATTTAAGCCTTTGCAGACCATTTACATGCACTCAAAACCTATCAACACACTTCAGGAGAGGGGAAACAACAGGAAGCAGACTAGGGCCTCTTTTAAAAAAATACAGTAGAAGGATGTTGAGGAGGAGGAAGAGGAGGAGTAGGAAGAGGAGGAGGACACTGGTCGTCAGCTGTTGTGTTTGTTAAAGCCACGGTCAGTTCAGCTGCTAACCCAGACTGAGAGCACATGTTAAATATAGAGCGGTCTCTCACTGAGAACAGACCGGCTGCAGCAGAGGAAGAGGAGGAACAGGAGGAAGAGGAGGTTTTATTTCTCTGGGAGCTCACAGAACAAACTGCACCCTGCTCTGTTAGAGAAAAAGAGGAGAAGATATTTCACACATTATCAGTGATGTGTGTTATCCATCAGTGACGTCGTCTCACAGGACCAGAGACTTTTTATTGGGACTGAAAATCTGTGACCTCTGATAGGCTGAGAGCAGGTAAGACAAGCTGACGTCATCACCAACAGCTGATTGTATTTATGTTATAAATGAGTTTCATTCATTAACATATGTTTGAAAAAGTTTAGTTTGTTGATCGAAAAAGTACACCAAATAATTCTGATAAATTCAATCACTAAGAAACTAATTTGATATCATTTAAAATACCATCAATATCTACAACATCACTGGGGATTTGGCGAGTAATATAAATGCATTTTATTTTATAGTTCTTTTTTATTTACCAAATAAAAAATACAAAATGTTAATTATTAACGGCTTCAAATATAATCATTTTTATTAAGACTGATCAAACATCCAGCCTTCCAAAGTTGACATTGAAACTCAGATCTTGTACTTGAGTAAAGTAGAAGTACTCAGGTCTTGTACTTGAGTAAAGTAGAAGTACTCAGGTCTTGTACTTGAGTAAAGTAGAAATACTCAGGTCTTGTACTTGAGTAAAGTAGAAGTACTCAGATCTTGTACTTGAGTAAAGTAGAAGTACTCAGGTCTTGTACTTGAGTAAAGTAGAAGTACTCAGATCTTGTACTTGACTAAAAGTAGAAGTACTCAGGTCTTGTACTTGAGTAAAGTAGAAGTACTCAGATCTTGTACTTGAGTGAAGTAGAAGTATTCTGATCTTGTACTTGAGTAAAGTAGAAGTACTCAGATCTTGTACTTGACTAAAGTAGAAGTACTCAGATCTTGTACTTGACTAAAAGTAGAAGTACTCAGATCTTGTACTTGACTAAAAGTAGAAGTACTCTGATGTTGTACTTGAGTAAAGTAGAAGTACTCAGGCCTTGTACTTGAGTAAAGTAGAAGTACTCAGACCTTGTACTTGAGTAAAGTAGAAGTACTCAGTTCTTGTACTTGAGTAAAGTAGAAGTACTCAGATCTTGTTCTTGAGTAAAGTAGAAGTACTCAGGTCTGGTACTTGAGTAAAGTAGAAGTACTCAGATCTTGTACTTGAGTAAAGTAGAAGTACTCAGGTCTTGTACTTGAGTAAAGTAGAAGTACTCAGATCTTGTACTTGAGTAAAGTAGAAGTACTCAGATGTTGTACTTGGGTAAAGTAGAAGTACTCAGGTCTTGTACTTGAGTAAAGTAGAAGTACTCAGATCTTGTACTTGAGTAAAGTAGAAGTACTCTGATCTTGTACTTGAGTAAAGTAGAAGTACTCAGGTCTTGTACTTGAGTAAAGTAGAAGTACTCAGGTCTTGTACTTGAGTAAAGTAGAAGTACTCAGTTATTGTACTTGAGTAAAAGTAGAAGTACTCAGGTCTTGTACTTGAGTAAAGTAGAAGTACTCAGATCTTGTACTTGAGTAAAGTAGAAGTACTCAGGTCTTGTACTTGAGTAAAGTAGAATTACTCAGGTCTTGTACTTGAGTAAAGTAGAAGTACTCAGGTCTTGTACTTGAGTAAAGTAGAAGTACTCTGATCTTGTACTTGAGTAAAGTAGAAGTACTCAGGTCTTGTTCTTGAGTAAAGTAGAAGTACTCAGATCTTGTACTTGAGTAAAGTAGAAGTACTCAGGTCTTGTACTTGAGTAAAGTAGAAGTACAACATTTACCTCTGAACTGTAGTGGAGTGGAAGTACAAGGTTCCATCAAAATTGTACTTAGGCAGTATTTGAGTAAATATAGTTACTCATCTCTGGGTTTATTCATATAGAAATCCCTAAATCCAGAGTTATACTGAGAGGGAAAACACAATGCCACAGATGGTTCATGCAGATTGAGAGAAACAGCACAGATTTGGTCCATGAAACATGGTATTGGTGAAGATCATTCGTATTGAGTTGAGGGATATGGACGGTAAGGGTGTAACATGGTGGCCGGGAGTAAGTGGAACAAAGGTGTTTATGTGCAGAGCCTAAATGTGGTTCTCACTGACTCAGGAGGCGCTGCGTTCATGAGTCAGTGAGTTATGACTCCCTTCATTCAGAGCGCAGTAAACGCTTGTTTCAGGAAGCCGTGCATTAAGCACGTTAATGTAATAGATCTTGGAGCTCCCGGTGATACAGAGCTGCAGAAAACACAGAGAGCATGAAGTAATGGAGACATAATGGCATTTAAAAAACATTACGGAGCACTAAATGAATCTGGTTTATGGAGTGTGGTTCGGGAGGCTTCAGGGTTTGGGTTAGAAAAGCTCTTTGTCATGGGTCGGGTCATTATGGTTACACACCATTAGCTCATTAAAGGCTTTGTCTGAACAATTAGGTGGCGCTATACAAAACTGCTGTGTTTTTAATTTAAAAGAACATGTTTTTCGTTTCCAAATTGTGCTATTTTTGTTGAGAAATAAGTAAGCAGATGTCTGATGCTTTGTTCCTCGTGTTCCCCTGAGGATGAGTGATGATAACTGTCCTGCAGCCCCATGAGGCTTTGTTTTGACATATGATTAGCTTCAGTAAATAACAGTTTAACTGGTGTTTGGTGGCGGCTCAGCGGCTAGGGTTTATCCTCTGGGGACCTTTATTCATTCCACAGAGGGGACGTTTACAGGAGCGGGGAGCAGTGTAGGGAACGGTGCCTTGCTCAGGGACACCTCGGTAGCACTTGGACTTTCTGGGGACTTGAACCAGTTCCCAGGCCACCTACACTTCGTCCTACTGGTGTCATTATGGGAAAGACTGTTTTATTGGGATTTCTTTCCCATTATGGTTTAAAAAATACAACTGTTTCCTCACACAGCCGGTGGTCAACGTTTGGTTAGGTTTAGAACCAAAAATAATTGGTTGGAATTAGTGAGTCATCTGGGTTTTGGTTAAAATAAGTTCTCAGTTATGGGTTAGGGATTCTTGGTGACTTAAAAAACACAAAGTGTTTAAAAAAGTGCTCTTTTTGTTGCTGTTCTAAGATGCAAACCGATCAGGCTGTGGTTCTTCTAGAAAAGAGACATTTATGTTCCCCTTAGGATGAATTATACTCACTTTGAATGTGTTCCTGTAGCACCAGTATAAGGCTTTGTTTTGACATATGCTTAACTTCAATAAATTGCAGTTTAACTGGTTGCGTCTAAGGGTTCGTCCTCTGGGGACCATGAACGTCGGGAATGCTGTTCCAAGATGTAAAAAGATCAGGCTGTGGTTCTTCTAGAAAAGAGACATTTTTGGTCCCCTTAGGATGAATTATACTCTCCTTTAAGCATCATCATCATCATCATCATCATCGTCATCATCATCATCATCATCATCATCATCATCATCATCATCATCATCAGCTTCAATATCTAGTATAGCCTGTATACATTTGATTAACACTAATTAGGTTTCCCTGTGGACCATGAACGTGTTTGTCCTAAAGGTGGCTTCTGTCACTGTGAGAAAGACAACTGGTAAACATCTGGCAGTCTTTCCCATTACGGCTGGAAAAGATGATCGATGTTGTGGGTCTTCTCGGTCAGACATATTCATGGTCCCCTCAGGATGAATTTGAATCTGAAGCATCATCATAAGGCTTCAAATGAACACCATGCAGCCTTTATCAGTCTTTGCATCTGACCGGTCTTTGGTGGGGTCAGGGTTATAGTTCATGTTCCCATTATCGCTTTAGAAATAGTTCAAGTTTAGTTGAGGCGCCAAATCGACCTGGTTATGGATGAAGAAAGCCTGTTAAATTACTACTTCAATTACTAAATACCCACAGCTTTGGATTTGCTGATCTTTCTACGACTGTTTGACTCTTTTTTTGTATTATTGGCTGTTTGGTGTGAGGTCTACTGGGAGTTAGAACGTCCTTGCAGGCATTAAGTGACCGTACATATCTGTAAACCACAGTGGTGCTGGTTGCACTGGTGACCTCTTCTAGTTAAACATGGAAAATATGAGCTCTACGATAAATCCAAACAGAGGAGTTATGTTACCCAGCATGCTTTGCGCTGCCCAGATCTCCTGGGACCTTCCTCTCCATTAATAGCCCCCTCCCCTCCAATGTTTTTATTGCAAGTTATTTTGAACCCTGGTTTCTGGGAGGCAGAGATGGGATTGTTTTTAACCGAACGCACACACCTCAATGTGTTCAGTTTTATTGTGAAGTTAACATCAAAAGGTGAGTTTATTCTGTATCAGCTGTTTGTAACGGGGTCTAATCTATTGATTTATTTAGATTTGGTAGACGCAGGAGGAGATGCAGGCCAACAGAACACTGATTGGGTTCTGGTGAGGGTCCACATCAGGGGGTTTTCCATCGGTTGTTACCAATCCTTCAGGGACGTTTACAGAACCAAATGATAAGATTTGTATGTGAACAGACATGTTGTGTTTGGGTGTTCCCACTGGTTCATCCCCACAACAGTCATTCATTCCTCTGGAGACCCTCACTGATATTTTCTCTCTGGGACAATACGTCATTTTTACTCCACCCAACGTTAGGATGTTTGAAGCTTCTTCAGTCACGAAGGACTTGTGAATCGATGCTTAAAAGTTAACAGTCTTTGCTGATCAGGCCCCGAGCCTGATATCGTATATCTTAAGGAAGAAGTGCAGCCATGAGTATGATAGGTCTCGATCTCTAGCTGCAAGTCTTCTTCAGCACATTTATTTACTAAAGGATGGTTTCCCACAAGGCCGCAGTCCACAAACCAATGGGTGACATCATGCTGACTCAGTCCACTTCTTACATACGGTGTATTTTTCCAACACAGAAGGCGTTACCTGGTGTGTGACTCCATTACTTTTGGATGGGCTGTTATATACGGACTTCTGCTGGCAGTCTATCAGCCTCAGCCCCATCTTTAAGTTGAACTGACTGCAGGAAAACCAAACCTACGTGCCGTTATCTATCATCCATCTCACGCTTCTATCCAAATCGACTCATAGGTGCAATCAACATGAAGATACAAACTCTGCTTGATTCTTGTATGTGCATTAATTTAGCCAAACCGTGTTTCAAATGCTTATAGACCAACAGGATGATGGTTTGTATGGGAAGTAGGAACAATTACAGATGCATGACCAATAAATGAAACTAAAACGAGCTGTTGTGATGTCTACGTTAGCCTCCAGAGCAGTTTCAGTTCTTCTCTTCATGGATTTGAAAGGCCTTTTCAAGAACATCTTTACTCATTTGGTGTTTCTAAATGTCCCACAGGTGTTCACTGGGATTAAAGAAACGCTCACTAGCAAAACGAACAATGGTATCATTTAGAAAGTTGCAGATTCTGACTTTAACTAAAGCACTGTTACTGCCTCGATCGGCGAGCCAAGGCCGGCTGATAAGACGGGAGTCATGAGATCATTGTGCTGGATCAGCTCAGTAATCTCCGAGGGAGGTTTGGTTTCATAACACTGACTGCTGTTCCCATGACAGCACAACAGGGGGACACAGCGAAGGCCTTGGGTTCAGTTTGGGACCCCGGAGAGGAGAGGGCAAATCACTGATGGGGACGTGATTTATTGGATTGGTAGGGATGTGGCTTTGGGGGAACGTAAGTCTTAGTGTGTTCACCAATGGGGTCTGGGAGTCGAACGCGGGATGTTGGAGTTTGGCTTCCAAGACTGTAAGACAGCCGTTGGTTTACCTTGCTGCTCCGATCAATATAAATGCTATACTCTCCGTCTCATTAAAGCCGCACTCTCGTCCAATCAAATCTCTTCGGGGAGGCAGTCCTTGCATTACTTTTATCCTGCATACCTCGTGTTGATGCCAGTCAGGTGATGCAGATGTGTCCTCTTTGGCGTTAAAAGGACACATCCATAAAAACTTGGTCCAATATTACACTTCCTGTTAGCAACCCTGAAACTATACAGATTCACTGATGATCTGGATAGTTTGACCCCGGAAAACATTCACTCACTGACCTTTATCTGCATCAATAACACCTTTAAAAGTAATATTAGGAAACCTTTTTTACGGAAAAAAAGGTATTTCAAAACGCATATGTGATTCTGTGCAGATTCCTGCAGGCAAGACACCTAAAAGAGACGTCACATGGAGATTTTTGGGGCAACCAGTGCCTTTGTTTTAGTAATCAGTGTCCAGAGTCAAGATGCACTCTACCGGTGATTCCATGCATCGGTTGTCCATTGCTCCCCGTCTTCAGTGGTTTCTGTGATGGGAGTCTTCTGAGGTCACTTATGGGATGTCCCAGTCTCATTCTCCTCCTTCATGAGTCATTTTTACGAGCCGGTTGGTGGGCAGACCACACACCGCTGCAGATTCATCATCGCTCGGGAGCTCAGCGGCTTGTAAAAAATGTACAGATGACGTAAGAGAAGCAGCGGTCTGTCGCTGTCATGATATCCGGGGGGGGGGGGGGGACTTTAAAATGTAAACCAGTAGAGTAACTAGTTATCTAGAAATCAGTAACCTCATCTGAGTATAGGAATATTAAAGTAACCTGATTCATTTCTTTGGATTACATCAATATCAAATGCAATGCGAATAAAAACAAGAGAAAATAAACAGTAAGAGGATTTCTAAATAAAACAAAGAAGAATTAAAGTTCATATAAATCATGAAGATGAATTCAGTGCGTCTACCTGTAATATATCCATCTGTGTTTCTAAAGGCATTGAAGAAACGTAATCTACGGAAGAGGATTAGGGACATCTGAGAGGATCATTTTGGGATGTGACAAAAATATATACTTTTTTTAGAATCGGAGGACGAAAGCCTCTTTAACTGTCGCAGTGAAATCTGACCCCTGAATTTAACCCATCCTAGTACTGGGAGCAATGGAGGAGGGGGGGTGTTTACAGTGCCTTGCTCAAGGGAACCACAGAAAGTTTAGGAGGTGAACATCTCCAAGTACCAGTCCACACTGCATATGTTAGGTCTGTTCGGGGACTTGAACCAGCGACCTACAAGTCCCAGTCCAAACCAGTACTGACTGAGCCACTGCTGGACTCATTGATGACTGATTCTTCTCAGACTTTCAGATTTATTTCTCAGAATTCTGTTTGAAAAGTGAAATTCTAAAAAAAAAAGGAAGTAGAAACTTAGAATCAAACTTTTATTTTAAATTCTGAGATTAAAGTTTATTTTTGTCAAATCCCCAAAACATTTTATTCTCATTTGACCCTCGACCCTCGTCCTCCTCCGTTGTTATCCTGCAGGTCATCTCTAATTGTTTGTTTTTTAACTGTAACAGTAATCTGATTACTTCATTGTTCGAGTAAGATAAGATTCACTTTATTTATCTCAAATTGGAAATTACAAATGGTAGAAAACAAATATGAACTATAAAATATAAACATCTCCAAATAGAAAAACAACAACATCTTCTCCCCTTCTCCCCTCCCCCTCTCGCCCTCTCTCCCTCTCTCCCTTGGCTTTATGAGGGAAGTGACCTCATGCTGTCTCCATCTGAAAGGCATGTGAGACTCGTCTGGCTGGACGTTTGGGAGTGATGTCAGCTGATCAGCGCTGATTACAGCTCCGCACAAACCAGCAGGAAACCAGTTCCTCTCTCAGACCACCAGTTAAACCACGGTGAGCGGCGGGGCCGGGAACCTACCGTGATAAAGCACTCCCAATTTCATTTAGGGGGCAACTAAGAGGGGGGTCTGGATATGTAGGTAGGTAACCCTTTTAGCTTTGACTAACTTCCTGTTTTACTTTGAAAGAAACTCCCCTTACTTCCTGTCTTTGTGACGTTTAGCCCCGCCCTGATTGAACCCACCTGCTTCCAATCACCCAGTGTGTATTTACACCTGTGTACTCATTAGCATTTAGCATTAGCTTACTGTAGTAAAAGTACAAGTACTCAGATCTTGTACTGTAGTAGAAGTACTCAGATCTAGTACTGTAGTAGAAGTACTCAGAGCTTGTACTGTAGTATTAGTAGAAGTACTCAGATCTTGTACTTGAGTAAAAGTACAAGTACTCAGATCTTGTACTGTAGTAGAAGTACTCAGATCTAGTACTGTAGTAGAAGTACTCAGAGCTTGTACTGTAGTATTAGTAGAAGTACTCAGATCTTGTACTTGAGTAAAGTATAAGTACTCAGAGCTTGTACTGTAGTATAAGTATAAGTACTCAGATCTTGTACTTGAGTAAAAGTACTCAGATCTTGTGCTGTAGTAAAAGTACTCAGATCTTGTACTGTAGTTAAAGTAGAAGTACTCAGATCTTGTACTGTAGTAAAAGTAGAAGTACTCAGTTCTTGTACTTGATAAAAGTAGAAGTACTCAGGTCTTGTACTTGAGTAAAAGTAGAAGTACTCAGCTCTTGTACTTGAGTAAAAGTAGAAGTCTGATTTAAGGGCT
The DNA here is from genome assembly GCF_036324505.1 of Eleginops maclovinus. NCBI lineage: Eukaryota > Metazoa > Chordata > Actinopteri > Perciformes > Eleginopidae > Eleginops > Eleginops maclovinus. Next base: position 799,285 of record NC_086363.1, on the reverse strand, counting down.
GATTATATTTCACATCATTAATCCTAATCTGCCTAGCAACTAAAGGTATTAAATAAATGGAGTGGAGTAAAAGTACACCATTTGCCTCTCAGCTGTAGTTGGGTAGAAGCCCAAAGTAGCATAAAATTGAAATACTCAAGTAAAGTACAAGTACCTCAGAATTGTGCTTGAGTAAATGTACTTAGTTACTTTACAGTGTTCTTATGGTAGCTGAAGCTTGCTTTAGTTACAACCTGTTGGTGTTTATATAAAGTTGTATAAGTAATCTTCATTAATTGTGAAAGCCTTTCACTCCCAGTTTCTCTTCAGATTGGAAGCACAGCAACAAACCAGTATTTCCAACCCTTCAAAGCTTAATATTAAAGGTGCTCCATCTCAATTTAAATATAGCAGCAGTTGTACTGACGTGTTCTCCTGGTAATGTGCCGTTTAGCACCGATTATAATCTATTCTGGAGGCCGAGTGACGTGCTGCAGATGATTGTAACGTGAGCCCGCGGTGACATTCAGCTGCACTGTAAGTGTCACTATTTCCAGCCCCAGCGCTCGGCGGCCTGATATCGGTCGAGCTCTGTACGGTGTATACAAGACGGCAATGTTGAGTGCTTTTCCACACAATCATAAAGCCAGATCTGACACGCTGATGCAAGAACACGCTGCTGGTTTCCTGCAACACATGATTGGGCTTTTGTTGACGCATTGTGCATGCAAGGAAAGGCAAAGTGGACACCTCTGCAAAGGTGTTTCTGAACCCAAAGAGACCTCTGTCTCACTTGTTTACGGCGCTTACTATCTAGCAGGCTATAGTGGAAGCATTGAAAAAGAAGTGGAAGTTTTGACCATAAAGGACTTTCGTTTTGAAGCTTGAGCTTGACATGTTGTCCAACGATGAGTCCAAATGGGTTTATGACGCAACACTTTTATTGCTGCTTTTTCTTTGGAAATTGAAGCAAAAGGACCTTTAGTTTGCACAATAATCACCATAAGGCCCAAACTAGTAGCTGTCTACCCTTTATATCACATGATGTTCCTCAGCTGATGATTATCAGAAATGCTCAACTTTCCATTTTAAAGCCTTTCCTATTTAGCTGAAGGTCTGAAGCTTTTCGTTGTACACCTTGATCTTCTTCAGCAGCTAACATCTTCTGCGGGTTAATTTACAGATTACACCTTCCTTTATTTTAAGCATTATAAGTATCTATGTTGTGCATCCTGTTAGGGAATTATTGGAGGATAAAGGATCATCTTTACTACTCAGCAAGCTATTCATTCAGTCTTATTTAACGTCTTTCTGTAGTCCAATCATCTCGTTTTTGACCCCTTGATTCATGGCAGCTTTAAAGGGGGACAGTCGTGAGTGTGACAGCTACTGATGCCATAACAGTCTGTGACTTGTTAATGATCTTGCCATGTTTATGTTGATTTAAAGGGAGATTTACGAGAAAAATGACAGGTAAAATCCTTTTGCTCCAGATGGTCTCTTGACTCTAAACTCCCTGTTGTGGAGACACTGAATTCACCCTTCAGAAGGCCGTTTGACCTGCTGTCTGAACCTGAACGGCTCAGTCGTGGTGGAGCTTTCCTCTCCAGAAACTGAGGATAATGTGCTGTTGCCTCCCAGACTTCCCTCTCTCCCCTCCCCGTGTTACGAGCTGGGTTGGATGGGAACGACCCTTTGAACAGTCGTGGCTCTTTGCCAGTCACGCCTACAAAGCTTTGGCTGCAGCAGGTTTGAATCCTGTGTGAATAAATGCTGATAAAGGGGATTTAGAAAGGAAACAATGGAACAGACCAGATGACAAACAAGCTGAGGGGTAAACAGTGGCCCCTGTAATCTGCACGGAGATAACGATCAGTCATACTTATCCAATCTTCAATGAGCCATGACTTATGATGCCTTCCAAACCCAAAGATAATCATGCTTTCCCAGTTTGGGATAAATAAAGTACTTCTGATGCAACACCTACACAAACAGTAGTGTGTAGGGACGAGGTAACTCTCTCTCTCCTGTGTGTTTGTACCATAGACTGTATATATAGATGGACAGAGTGGCTCCATTCAGCTGTGTTCTATAGAATTGAAGCAACCGAGGCGACGCCATCTTTGAAAATTTGGAGCCAGTTCGAAGTACGCTTGCGCAGTAGAATCTGAAGCATGCGCAGTGAAGAGGAGGTCGCGATCAGACCCGCCCACTCATCGAGTGAAACACGCCCCTTATCGAGTGAAACACGCCCCCTTCTCCGTCCGTTCCCCACCACACACACAGGCCGAGTCCGACTCTCTGGGGCTAAACTGGCTGAAACTACAGTGCCCAGTTCGGTCTGGGTATTTGGATTTTCTCCGGTAAGTGTAACGTATGTAAAACAAACCTCTTGTCTGTGTTTGTGAAATACACCTCAGACAGCTTATATTTTTTGATTGTAGACACCAGTTTACCAGCTAATAACTTAATTGACATTACCGTTAACGTTAGATAGCATAGAAGCTAACCTTCATAGTAGCGATAGCTAGTTGGTGAAGTTAAGATTGACGTTAGCACCCACTTAGACTGTATCATAGACTGTATATATAGACTATTGACTGTATCTATAAAGTCTGAACACAAGTCTGCCGGCTCAGCTTATTTTGCTAGCGAAGTTAAACCGCCTTCATAGCGAAAACAGCTGTCATAACGTTAACATTAAATCTCATTAAATGTTACCAAGAACTGTTAATGTTAAAGTTTGAAATCCTTCACGTACACGGCTTCGTCTAAGAACTATCACACCATCGTTACATAAAATAAACTGACAATATACTGACAATGATTAGACTAGTTCTATCTTTAAATTAATAATGCATAGTACCGCTGAATGCTGAGGTAAATTAACCTGGTAACGTAACGTAACAGATTGCCAACTAGATCGCTATTCCTGGCACAATGTCAAATAAGATACATAAATAATAACAATAATAACCATCCTTCTACCTAATGTCACTAAGAATAATGTTATTTGTTCATTTCACCTCATGTATTTCACAGAGCACGTCAAACACCCTCATCGCAAAGCCAGCTGTGACAGCTGTCATTAAATATTCAGCCTAGAATATTTAAACGTTAACGTTAACTTTTTTCTCATTAGAAATCTCGATGTTTCGAGCGTCTTCAACATACAAATCTATCTGTTTTTCGTTGGTATATGACCATAATCCTTTCAAGGATGTCCGAAAATCTATAGATTACTGTCAAATTAAGTTAACTTGCTAACGTTAGCGGCTAAGCTATCGCTACCGTCATTTTAATGAGTTCGCTAGCTAATATTAAGTTAATATTCACTTACCGAAAAAACTGCACAGAGCTCCCCTGAGATGGCCTGTTAGTACAATCAACAGCACAACACGACATGACTGTCAATATATAAATGTAAAGTAATAACAGCAAATAAAACCAATATGAGTTGCCTGACAAAAGAACACTACTACAGCCGAGCCTACAGCTACTCTGAATGAAATGAAATGTTGAAGGAGGTTGCAAGCGGCTGCACTGTCAATCAAAGTGTAACCACGCCCCTTTTATATTTATTAAAATAAGATTAAAGAAAATAATTTCTCGGGAAAAAGAAAAATGGTGTGATGTGAAGCACCTTGAAAGCTATTTTTTCGAATAAAAAGTTGTGGATGCAAAATTTGTTTTAGGTGAGAAAAGTGACATAGAAAGTTGGTTACTTGCCCATTGAAAATACATGGGAATGGGCGGAGCTACGCATTGTACTGCAGCCAGCCACCAGGGGGCTCTGGACTAGCGCTTGCTTCACTTTTAACGGACGAACCTCTGTCCATCAATATATACAGTCTATGGTTTGTACAGGTTGCATTAACACTTCAGGAGTTGATGGATTAAACGAGGTGCGTTTTAAAAAGAACTCTTTTGGTTCCAGCCTCAAGTGGCCGTTCAAGGAACTGCAGGCTGTGCAAATGTCACTGTGTGGTAGAAACAGCAGTGAGTGGGATCGGTCGTCCGTGGAGAACCAGGGACATGCATTTTAGGAGTCATAAAATAACCATGGAACACAGCTCTTAGACCCATTTGACTTGGATAAATGACAGCAGTATATTTGCTTTGGCTCTGCTGTAAAGTCCTTCTTCATCTGCTAACGCCTCCTGCCTCGAGGACTTTAAACCTGCAGCACAGATGACTGACTGCCTCACTTTTCCCATGATGCTGAGTCACTCTGACAGCCAGACCTCTTTAAACCTCACCAAGCTGATCGCTCCCTTATATAGTCATCTATCAGCCGACATGCCTAAATCATGCTGCCAGAGAAAAGCGTGAAGTTTGAAGACTTCTAAGATGGTGAATCTGGACTGATGCCATCTCTCCTTCAAGCAGAGGGATTCACAGATCCATCTTGGGCTAGACATGGTAATATTTACCAGGCTATGTGCAGCTTCAGATTAAAAAACCTGCTGATTTTACAATATTTACTGTTTTACTGTTACGTCGTTGAAACGGGAGGACAGGAGGGGAAATAATGCAGGAAATGATCTTCAACTTTGTACAGAGAAGAGAAATCAGTCAACAGGAGACTTAATTAAAAAAAGGCACAAATTAAACTTAAACATTTAAAAAAATAATACAAAATTTGACGAGATATTTAAAGATGTTTGGAGCACAACGATAAAAAGGAACTATTTTAAAAAAGTGCGTTGTTTTAATCTTGCATTAACTTTAAACGTCACTAAAAACTTCAAATATTTTCCAGCAAGAACAGCACAAAAAGCTTTATGTTGTTCTTTAAATAATAAAGCTTTCTTTTTAATACCTCTTTGCAATTAAAGAAAGTTGCTATCAGAAAAACACACATTAAGGAATTTAAAAGACGCGGTTTTCATCCAAACAAAGCTCACGCTAACCAACGGATAGCAGGGTGAGTAAGGACCTGGGAGCTCACCCTACTCCTCCCCAAAGCTAACCGACTCTCACAAATGTTGGCCGACTACGCTGGATATATTAACCCTGCTTTTAATCGTGTGATGAAGCATCGGATGTCCAAAAATGAGTGAGGCAGGACCATAGACTGTATATATAGACAGTCTATGGGCAGGACGCTAGCATTTCTAGTCCTCCCCCCTCTAGCAAGGCCTCAGTCACACAGAGTTCAGCTCATGGTCGTCAGCGGGCGGGATTTTTGCATCGTTTAAAAAAAGTAATCAATTTCATCTCTTTGTGTAAATCCCAAAATAAATAACAATGATAACAATAATAATAATAACAATAATAACAATAATAATAAAAATAATAATAAAAATAATAATGATAATAATAATAACAATAATAACAATAATAATAATAAAAATGATAATAATAATGATAATAATAATAATAATAAAAATAATAATAATAATAATAATAACAATAATAACAATAATAATAATAAAAATAATAAAAATAATAATAATAATAATAACAATAATAAATAATAATAATAATAATAACAATAATAAAAATAATAATAATAATAACGATAATAATAACAATAATAAAAATAATAATAATAATAACAATAATAATAATAATAATAATAATAACAATAATAATAATAATAATAAAAATAATAATAATAATAACAATAATAATAATAATAATAATAATAATGTAATAATAATAATAATAATAATGTAATAATAATAATAACAATAAAAATAATAATAATGATAATAATAACAATAATAAAAATAATAATAATAATAACAATAATAATAATAATAATAATAATAATAATAATAACAATAATAATAATAATAATAATAATAATAATAATAATAATAATAATAATAATAATAATAATAATCAAATTATCTTTACAGGTAAACCAAAAAAAATCCTCAAAGACAAACAATATCCTGAGATCATCGGTCCTGCTCACAACCATTTGAAGTTTGGTTTTTGAATATTTTTTTTAGTTTCAATAAGTTTCACAGTATTTCAGCTCATCATTACACTTATCTATATCTACCCAGGACACGTCCCTTTTTATAGGCACATTTTTAGCTAAGTCCAGTGGTGGAATTAGGATCCTTTCAATGAAGCAGAAGTAGCAGGGTCTAGAAGTCACAATAAAACTCTGCATTCATTCCTTTACTTCAGTAAAAGGTACTAAAAGGTTCTCACTGGGTAGAATTGATTGTTTTTTAGCATGATATCTATGATATGATTAGATTATAATAACTGATGCATTAATGTGTTCATCTTTTTATGTGGTGGCTGACAAAGAAAGAGCTAACTTCATACTTAGCATAAAAGGCGTACAAGTACCTCAAATTGTAATGGAGTAAATGAACTTGGCTAGACAAACAGAAACTCGACCGGCTGGATGTTGATTGACCGGACGTGACCTCTGTTTAGCTAGCAACCGTCGCGGCGCTGTAAGCTAACGGGATAAACACGCGGCGGCTGCTTGTTGACAATGAGAGGTGTTGTTCAGGAGTGTGAGAGCTGCAGCTGTGAGGGGGGGGGGAATGGACGTCCAGGCATCCGTGGGTTTGCTGACAGATCATAACGTGATAGCCCTGGAGTTTCCCCCCTTGTTGGACAACACAAGCGGGGAGACCCTAAAAATACCCCTTTTACATTTCACCAAACAAACAGCTGCGTCTCGCTCACACATAGAGGCCAAGGGCGGGCGGGATATCTAAGTGTAGCGGGCGGGATGATTAACTGTTCAGCAGCACAAGCATCTAACCTGTGGGCTGAACGGACCATTAACCGGGCCAGAGTATGATGCTAACATGCTAACGTATTCTGCTGTAGTCACTGCTGAGTCGTGGAAATGTCTCAGCCATGTGTTAGCATTACTGATATTAAGGAAAGAGCTGAAACAAGCTGAAAGTTTCGGGTATTTCTGACCCATCTATCCACCTTCAACTATCCTCGTCCCGTCGTAACAACTACGGCCACTAGAGGGCGTCGCCTTAGAAATAATGTAACCTCAGTGAAGTGATCCAGTTTACAATTAGATAATAACTAAGCCAATTAGGAGGTAGACTCAGGCTTAATTATCTTAAATCTGCGGTTAAGGTGTAAGTCGTTGACCAATAGCACGCGGTGTCCATATGCTTTTGGCTGCAGACAGGACTGTTGTGGTGACGGTCAACTCTGAAAGTGGAATCCATCCTCAGCGCTCGCCTGTTCCTCTCGATGGTGTAACGCTGATAAGGTTACTGTGTGAAATGACTCCATGAATCACAGCTGGTGAAGGTAAACTGTTTACACGGATCAGTTCGCTTTTAAACGGGACTTGATACGACGGTTCAATCGACACCTGGAAAACACTTGGTACAAGCGTCTGTATTTATACTATTATACTCACTTCCTCCTTTATGGAACCTTTTACTTCACACTGTATTCCTCCATAGAACACAACTTGTTCGTAGAGGTAAAGAAAGTACTGTGAAAGACATACAATCTAGACTTTGAACATAGCTACAGATTTTCAAGGGTCATGACTAAAAAAGGCCTCCATTCGAAACGTTTCCTTGTTTTACAAACCATAAATATGCATGTAGTCGCTGTGCTGTGTATCTGAGCTCAGGAGCAGTGCATTAGATCACATGCCGTCTCACTTCCCATGATGACACATGCATTCATTCATGACAGATTGACCAATCCTGTAACGGCTGCCTCAAACTTGTCTTGGCTTTCCGATTCTCTCCCAGCAGCGCTGTGGTTTTGACGCGTGGGAAATCTTGGCTTCTCCCCTGAAACAATTATTAATAACACGCCACAGTGTCGTGGTTGCTACCGCTCAGCTGCCAGGATACCCTCTGGTTGACTCACGGTCTGTTTTCACCCCGACCCGCAGCCTCTGGGAACCCTGGCTTCATTCTGGACCTCCATGTCAATATTTCACAGTTTTATCATAATTAGTTTGGCTTCTTCCGTACCACTTACCACTTTAAGAGGGAATGAAATCCAACTTGCAGAGGTTAAATATTGGAGATGCATGTTGATTTTGATGCTTTGACCTATTGAATTTTTTCCCCATGTGCCCCAAGACTTGAAGAACTATTCTCTCCTTGTTTTCACTGAGGGGTTTGAATACATTTCTGAGTCATAACATTTCGTCTTGTTTGTTCTTCACTACTTATGGTCTCATAACTGTCAGGTACGTCCATGTGACATCCCTGTAGCCGACATATGCTGATAGCTTAGCTTGTTATGAATACAAACACACATATTACTTGATTCTGCAGCACAGGGGTCATGTTTTAATGGCATTTTTACCCAGGCGAGCCTAACATATAAAAACAAAAAGGGCTCAGACCTCAGACGGTTAAGCTCATCCATCATGGTTGCTTGTCATGCTATCACCAGCTTTTGTGGTGCACATTTTAAAACTGGGCTGCCAAAAAGCAATGCATTTTGGGGGATTTGTTGCTGGAGTGTAGTTGGAGATGTGGACAAAGTGAGGAGGATAATCGGGATCAAATGTGGATGCAAAGATTTGACCTAACAACATTGTTTTATCACATCATATAATGAGGACTGTTGTTTTCAGCATTGAAATATTAGTTAGAGATCCCAGGAGTGCTAATTAACTAGTATCAATCCGGTGCGATATGAAGATGGCTATCACCGCTGCCCTTTTTTAATGGCTTTTCTTGCCTCCCTGTACTTTATTGTACCAGGCAGACGATGCGCTCCAGGAACTGCTCCATGGAGGGTCCAGATGACGGACACATCCAGCCCACGAAAGGCTGCATCAAACAGGAAGAGGAGAATACACCGGAGCTCACCAAGAGGAAGATGAAGGTCCAGAAACCCTCTAAACCCGCAGAGAGCAAGAAGGCCGCTCGGGATCTGTCCAAGTCTGAGTTACTGCACCTGCTGGGAATCATGGAGGGAGAGGTTCAGGTAGGAATCAGATTCACAAACAGGGAGTTAGTCAAGGAGACGAGTGTCTAAAGGAGACGACTAAACGTCATCACGCCCAACGTTAGCCTCCTTTAGCTTAGCGGTGGTGACGTGAAGTCATGTGACCGTGCTGTAGTTCCTTTATAGCCCAACATTAGCCTCCTTTAGCTTAGCGGTGGAGACGTGAAGTCATGTGACCGTGCTGTAGTTCCTTTATAGCCCAACATTAGCCTCCTTTAGCTTAGCGGTGGTGACGTGAAGTCATGTGACCGTGCTGTAGTTCCTTTATAGCCCAACATTAGCCTCCTTTAGCTTAGCGGTGGTGACGTGAAGTCATGTGACCGTGCTGTAGTTCCTGTATAGCCCAACATTAGCCTCCTTTAGCTTAGCGGTGGTGACGTGAAGTCATGTGACCGTGCTGTAGTTCCTGTATAGCCCAACATTAGCCGCCTTTAGCTTAGCGGTGGTGAAAAACTGTCTCAGTGTTTTTAGATTTTAGTAAATAACTTTTGCTGTGGAAGCTGCTGCTGGATAATGATTGTCTGACGGAGACACATCTATAACGTCCTCTCGGAGAGACAGGATGCTGCTGCCTCTCCCACTGTTTCCATCCTGCTGCATCTGTTAGGGCCAGAAGAAAATGTTCCATTAGTGATGGGACAGAGAATAACACAATACAGAGAAAACAGGAAGCGCTGCTGTGGAGCTGCTTTGTTTTGCAACTCAGCATGCTAAAAACAGACTGTAACGTCATTTTCATCACTATGTAAAGACAGAGTTAGCTCACCTATCATGCTCTTCATCAACGGTATATTCCAGGTCTCAGAACATGTCTCTGATTAGCATCCCATAACCCCCTCTGTTTCAGCCCAGTTCCAAAGGTACTGATTCTGTGTCTGCAGCTTTAAATGCTAATGAGCTGCTGCTGGCCAAGCCCTAGGATTGGTACTAGGATGGGTCAAAACAGAATGTTAATTTCCCCTCTGGGGGACGATTAAGGGTTCCTTCCTAGAAAATGGATTTACGTTGTACGTTTCCTAAGACTGTAACTTCAGAAACCAGCAATTATTTGTCCTAGCATAAAGAAATGCTACATGCATTTTAGAGTCTTTTTGCAGATGCATCTGGACAGAAAAAGGAGGTCATAAATACATTTAAGTGGGACTTTTTTTGGTTACCTAACACGATTCTAGAGTCCCAACATTGTCTTTATGAATAACATGATTTCACTGCCTACTTTTGTTGGATTAAAGCAGATCATCCAAAGGGTTTGCACAGTTATTGAGTTGATGACTTAAAATGAAGACTTTGAAAGGCTTGTTGTGAAAAGAGACAAGGAAACAGCTCCCTCTGCTGGAGTGAACCTGCCTCTGTTCATCTGTGAGGTCAGGGTCAAAGGAGTCCATGAGGTAATGCAGGAGAGGACTCTTTAAAGTAGAGACACTACATACTGATATACACCTGAACATCAGCAGGAGAGGACTCTTTAAAGTAGAGACGCTACATACTGATATACACCTGAACATCAGCAGGAGAGGACTCTTTAAAGTAGAGACTCTACATACTGATATACACCTGAACATCAGCAGGAGAGGACTCTTTAAAGTAGAGACACTCCATACTGATATACACCTGAACATCAGCAGGAGAGGACTCTTTAAAGTAGAGACACTACATACTGATATACACCTGAACATCAGCAGGAGAGGACTCTTTAAAGTAGAGACGATGCATACTGATATACACCTGAACATCAGCAGGAGAGGACTCTTTAAAGTAGAGACGCTACATACTGATATACACCTGAACATCAGCAGGAGAGGACTCTTTAAAGTAGAGACTCTACATACTGATATACACCTGAACATCAGCAGGAGAGGACTCTTTAAAGTAGAGACTCTACATACTGATATACACCTGAACATCAGCAGGAGAGGACTCTTTAAAGTAGAGACACTCCATACTGATATACACCTGAACATCAGCAGGAGAGGACTCTTTAAAGTAGAGACACTACATACTGATATACACCTGAACATCAGCAGGAGAGGACTCTTTAAAGTAGAGACACTACATACTGATATACACCTGAAGATCAGCAGGAGAGGACTCTTTAAAGTAGAGACACTACATACTGATATACACCTGAACATCAGCAGGAGAGGACTCTTTAAAGTAGAGACACTACATACTGATACACACCTGAACATCAGCAGGAGAGGACTCTTTAAAGTAGAGACACTACATACTGATATACACCTGAACATCAGCAGGAGAGGACTCTTTAAAGTAGAGACACTACATATTGATATACACCTGAACATCAGCAGGAGAGGACTCTTTAAAGTAGAGACTCTACATACTGATATACACCTGAACATCAGCAGGAGAGGACTCTTTAAAGTAGAGACACTACATACTGATATACACCTGAACATCAGCAGGAGAGGACTCTTTAAAGTAGAGACACTACATACTGATATACACCTGAACATCAGCAGGAGAGGACTCTTTAAAGTAGAGACACTACATACTGATACACACCTGAACATCAGCAGGAGAGGACTCTTTAAAGTAGAGACACTACATACTGATATACACCTGAACATCAGCAGGAGAGGACTCTTTAAAGTAGAGACTCTACATACTGATATACACCTGAACATCAGCAGGAGAGGACTCTTTAAAGTAGAGACTCTACATACTGATACACACCTGAACATCAGCAGGAGAGGACTCTTTAAAGTAGAGACGCTACATACTGATATCTGTCTCTGTGTCTCCTCAGGCCAGAGAGGACATCATCACTCTTCTGCAGGCGGACAGATCCAGACCCGAGGTTCTGGAGGCTCACTACGCCTCAGCCTTCCCGACCAAACCTCTTCAGGCTCTGCAGAGAGATGCCGCGCTCAGAGACAAACACACCGAGGACGTCTACGAGAAACCCATGGTCGAGGTGAGAGAGGGAATCCATCTCTATTCAGTTAGACATCAAACGACTCAGTGGGAAGAAACAATGGAGGGACTTTTTACTCCACTACATCTCAAAGGTTAATATTGTGTGTGTCTTCTACAATGACGACAGCTGAAGTCACTCTTTTTCTGCACATTTTATTAAAAAGTTCTTTACTCAAAACATAAATATCATCAGGAAAAATGAAAATAGAAGCATTTTAAAGGACTTTCAGGAGCCAACAAACACAATTAATACAAATAATAATTACTTGATTTCATTTAAGGCAGCAGGCGCCAAAAGTCTGGGATCATGGTGGAAAAACACCCCGGTAGATTATAAGCGTGTTAAAACCTCCAAATTCCGCTTTTATTTTGGCGGTGCATTTACCCCAGGGTTCATGCAAATGATCCTTTGTGTCATTGCAGTGGTTTCTACTGGAAAATGTAATTTCCCATGCTCAGTGAAGTCTGGGAACAACAGTGAGGCTGAGGCTCCGAACGGTCCCGGAGGAGCTCATTGTTTCCTCACTTCACCATGACCGTGGCTAAAGGGAGCAGGCAGATGTGTGTGTGTGTGTGTGTGTGTGTGTGCGTGTGTGTGTGTGTGTGTGTGTTAATGATGAGTGTGTGTTCCCTTCAGCTGGAGCGTCTGGAGGAGAAACAGAGGGAGACGTACCGGCGGATGCTGGAGCAGCTGCTGATGGCGGAGAAGTGTCACCGGCGCACCGTGACCGAGCTGGACAACGAGAAGCTGAAGCACGGCGACTTCATGAGCAAGAGCGACGACTTCACCAACCTGCTGGAGACCGAGAGGGAGAGGTGTGTGTGTGTATGTGTGTGTGTGTGTGTGTGTGTGTGTGTGTGTGTGTGTGTGTGAGAAATGTCTCAGGACAAATTAAAACAGAATAAAAATGTACTACAAATATTTAACTAGTATTGTTTAAGATAAATACATTTGGTGTATTTGTATAAATAGGATCTTAATATTGAATAGCACATTTTGTAAAGGATGTTCAGAGTTGCGATTGGAATTCCTACGACTTTCAAATGAAATATTTACATTTTTCTTCAACTCACAAATTCCCAATTATTTAGGAATACTGTCGCACTTTTTCTACACTTTCAACAGATTAGATTTAACGACTCAAACCAACAACAGGTTGAGGCATCCAGCAGATGTATTTTTAATTTTAGAAAACTATTATTATTTGATAGTACTGTATTCTACCGGTCTGGGCCTCCCTCTGTGTTCAGTAAGCGAGGAGAAGCCTCAGATTCCTGGAATATGTTGTTGTTGGTCGAAGACTTACGCTCTAAAGATGATTGCTTTTTAAATCATGCACATTCTGCAGATGCATGTGTATTTGTATGATGGGTGGGAGGCATCAGATAAGACCCCGAGCCTCGAAGTTCTGCAAGATGGTTCGGATAGGAGCAGGGAGTCGTGCCTTATCAATCCATTGACGTCACAGAGAGGACTGACTCTGTCCTGGTGCTTTGTTTATGTGCAGCTATTTCCACGTAATCCATTTCAGAATAATATCTCTGATATGTTTTATAATGATTGATCATTAAAGTGTTCTCAGAGCTGGTAAAGGTGCAGCTAGTTTGAATGGCTTTGTATACTGCAGGGTAGCTGCTGGATTTACTGCAGGTGAACTACAGTCTGATTTAAGGGAGATTATATTTACCATCATTAATCCTAATCTGCCTAGCAACTAAAGGGGTTCAATACATGTAGTGGAGTAGAAGTACACCATCTACCTCTGAACTGTAGTGGAGTAGAAGTACACCATCTACCTCTGAACTGTAGTGGAGTAGAAGTACACCATCTACCTCTGAACTGTAGTGGAGTAGAAGTACACCATCTACCTCTGAACTGTAGTGGAGTAGAAGTACACCATCTACCTCTGAACTGTAGTGGAGTAGAAGTACACCATCTACCTCTGAACTGTAGTGGAGTAGAAGTACACCATCTACCTCTGAACTGTAGTGGAGTGGTTGTTGATGTGAGTTTCTACACCCAGCTCCTCCTGGCTCTAGTGCTCTGCAGCTCCGCTCTGATAACACATTCCTGCAGGCTGCGGTCAGCGGGCAGATTCACTGCAGGTGATATCATGAATGGATGCATCCCGCATGATGTCATTCCCAGCAGAGATCACGATGAGACGCTCTGTTTGCACAACGCCCTGTCCCGGGAAAGTAGGAAGTGCACGAGAGGAGCTTATATAATTTTATGCGTTATATACGAGGATCACCAAGGACTCAGAGCATGTCTGTGCTTAAAGTCCTAGGATATTCAAGGCTGTGGTTCTTTAGATTCATTAAAAGCAGAAAATGTGAGCTTAATGGCGGCGCTTAAGGACCAGGGTCAGTAGGATATATCCTATGGGGAGCATGCATGTCTGTAAAAAGCTGCGTCTCCTTGTAACACCTCTGTGATTACGATGCAAAGGCTTGTAAATGCATGATAATCCTCAGTCATTCCCCCGACAGAAAGCCCCTCGCTCTCAGGATCTGTCATCATAACCCTCTCTCTGAGGCGGATCTATTCCTGGGCAGAAAGAGCCCCCACACTCATAAAAACCGAGCCTCGACGTTAAACCAAGATGTTCTGATTATAGTCCCAATAATTACCATCCAGACCTCGAGTCAACAGGAAGTGCTTTGGCAGTGTCGGGGGCACAGACATGGCATTTCTGCATAAATCAGGATGGTCCACCACTGTGAAATTACAGAGTGTTTAGCTGACATTTTTCTGAAAGCAGACATGCTATACTGGGTGAAATGGGAACTGGGAACCGAGGCCTGAGGGAGTCACCATCCCATCAAGAAATAAGCAGGAAAAAACCCAGAACTATTGAGCATGTTGAATCCATTTCTGACATTTTCAGGATCAAAAACGGCAGGAAATGTCCATATTTGTACTCTGAAGTGGGCTGAGTTTGATTACCATGAGTAGTGTAGTGACCATTGGATATAGAGAGCACAAGATGGACATTATTACCTCTACTGTGGAGAAGTTGTTTTAAAATAATAAGCAATCTGTCCAATCCAAAGGATCCAGTGTCCCCTAAACCTTCCAAATGGACCCAAAATTAATCAAAATCAGACCACAGGAAATACACATATGGCCCATTTCAGGTTAAATCTCCCATTTTTGATCCTGAAGATGTGCCGATTGTCCTGCAGCTCTACCATAGGTTAAGGATTGTCCTGCAGCTCTACCATAGGTTAAGGATTGTCCTGCAGCTCTACCATAGGTTAAGGATTGTCCTGCAGCTCTACCATAGGTTAAGGATTGTCCTGCAGCTCTACCATAGGTTAAGGATTGTCCTGCAGCTCTACCATAGGTTAAGATGTGTGGCTTTAAGTTCATTGAGGGGATACGAGGAGTAGTTTTTGGAATTGTTGCTCTTCTAGTTTTATTTTTGCATGATTTAAAAAGAAAAGTGCTCGTATTTAAGCCACAAAACACAGGCCTTCAACTGTGGAAGGGCTCTCGTGGTATTTTTATCCGCCGTGCAGCCGAGGCAGTGATAGGCTCTGCATCTGTAAGCTGTTTGCTCCGCTCATATTTGTCTAAATTGGGATCCTCTGCGAAGCGAACCACAGTCTGCAGCGATGACCTCACACACGACTCGTATCCACGTCCCTTTTGCACGAAACACAAGAGGATTATAACGAGGAGGGCCGCCTGCCATTGTCCGCTGCATTGTTACCTCGTTTCTATGGTAACTGCTGGCTGCAAAACGGACAGAACTGGAGCAACAATGTTAGGGAACAGAGGGTATACTGGTGGGTAAAATAAATAACCAACAGGTATCAACATGAAACCTCCCCAGTTTGTGTCTCAAATTAAGACGAGACTTTTTAGTATTACAAGTTTCCTCAAATGTCATGTTCAATCATGCCAATGAGACATTATTTTTGGGGAAATATTTGCTATTTCGCCTTCATTTCCAGAACATAAGGTCAAAATCCATAAATCAAACCACTTTTTCATCCAATTTTATGAAAAGAAATCAATATAAATTGGAATATGTAAACAAATCCCTTGGTCCAATGATTCAGGATATAGAAAGGACAGGATTAGTATTAAACATATGGAGCTGAATTTACACGTTTGGCTTCCAAACTATAAGAGAATAGGCCAGGAAAATACCTCTGAAGCAAATATACTCACCTTTTTATCACTGGATGTTTTCTGAGCAAAATAGCCAAGATATCTCATAATTGAGCAGTACAGCGTCTGTAATTTTGTAGTTTGCGTCATGTTTTATGCCCTTTCTCCCCCATGAGGGAAAGTGAGAAAGAGGAAGAACCCGTCCTCTTCCCCCTCAGTGTCCAAGCAAGGGCAGGGCCTCTCAGTCCATATATGGAGGGTTGGATGACATCACCAGCCAGAGGAGCTGCTGCTGCTCAGCACATCCACTTTTCTCTCATTGTCTCTCGGTGACACTTTGGGTGTGGGATGGCTTTCACTCTCTCCTCCCTCCTGACTCCCCCTCTCTGACTGTGAGAGCCTCAGAGGCAGCTTAGAAACAAATATGGATCAACCTGCTCTGCATCACCACCGCTCGGTAAGTCTGACAGAGTTTCTCAGGGGGAGAACTTTAGTCCGCAGTGTGTCGGGAACAGGAACACTTGTTGTGCTGAAACCTGATGTGAGCCTCGTGAAACCTCGACTCCCGCTGGGATCAGTTAAACATCTACAGGAGCTGAACCCTGCTGCACTTTGAGCGACAGTTTTGAAGGATTGGCACTTATGCAACTACGGCACTGTTTAAAAGTCATGCAACTTTGTACTTCTACAATTTTCACAAACAGAGAACATGTTTCTGACAGCTTTAGTTCTTTACAGATGTTCTACAAGCTAAATATGTGATCATTAAGTTAAAGGTTTAAGATACAACATGCTTTAAAGAGTCCTCTCCTGCTGATGTTCAGGTGTATATCAGTATGTAGACTCTCTACTTTAAAGAGTCTTCTCCTGCTGATGTTCAGGTGTATATCAGTATGTAGAGTCTCTACTTTAAAGAGTCCTCTCCTGCTGATGTTCAGGTGTATATCAGTATGTAGTGTCTCTACTTTAAAGAGTCCTCTCCTGCTGATGTTCAGGTGTATATCAGTATGTAGAGTCTCTACTTTAAAGAGTCCTCTCCTGCTGATGTTCAGGTGTATATCAGTATGTAGAGTCTCTACTTTAAAGAGTCCTCTCCTGCTGATGTTCAGGTGTATATCAGTATGTAGAGTCTCTACTTTAAAGAGTCCTCTCCTGCTGATGTTCAGGTGTATATCAGTATGTAGAGTCTCTACTTTAAAGAGTCCTCTCCTGCTGATGTTCAGGTGTATATCAGTATGTAGAGTCTCTACTTTAAAGAGTCCTCTCCTGCTGATGTTCAGGTGTGTATCAGTATGTAGAGTCTCTACTTTAAAGAGTCCTCTCCTGCTGATGTTCAGGTGTATATCAGTATGTAGTGTCTCTACTTTAAAGAGTCCTCTCCTGCTGATGTTCAGGTGTATATCAGTATGTAAAGTCTCTACTTTAAAGAGTCCTCTCCTGCTGATGTTCAGGTGTATATCAGTATGTAGTGTCTCTACTTTAAAGAGTCCTCTCCTGCTGATGTTCAGGTGTGTATCAGTGTGTAGCGTCTCTACTTTAAAGAGTCCTCTCCTGCTGATGTTCAGGTGTATATCAGTATGTAGAGTCTCTACTTTAAAGAGTCCTCTCCTGCTGATGTTCAGGTGTATATCAGTATGTAGTGTCTCTACTTTAAAGAGTCCTCTCCTGCTGATGTTCAGGTGTATCAGTATGTAGTGTCTCTACTTTAAAGAGTCCTCTCCTGCTGATGTTCAGGTGTATATCAGTATGTAGTGTCTCTACTTTAAAGAGTCCTCTCCTGCTGATGTTCAGGTGTATATCAGTATGTAGTGTCTCTACTTTAAAGAGTCCTCTCCTGCTGATGTTCAGGTGTATGTCAGTATGTAGTGTCTCTACTTTAAAGAGTCCTCTCCTGCTGATGTTCAGGTGTATGTCAGTATGTAGCGTCTCTACTTTAAAGAGTCCTCTCCTCTGTGTGTTTCATAGACTCAAAAGGCTGTTGGAGCAGGAGAAGGCTTACCAGGCTCGTAAGGACAAAGACCACAACCGGCGGCTGGAGAGGGTACGAGCGGAGCTGGTGAAGCTCAAGTCTTTCGCCCTGATGTTGGTGGATGAGCGGCAGCTGCACATCGAGCAGATCGACCAGCAGAGCCAGAAGATCCAGGACTTCGTTCAGAAGCTGCAGGAGAAGGAGCAGCGTCTGGCGGCAGTCAGTGACTCCGCCAAGGAGTACGGCCAGAAACTCCTCAACCTGGAGGCTGAGCTGGAGCACAGAGCGGCTAAATTTGCACAGGAACACGAGGAGATGACGGCGAAACTGGCAAACGAGGAGTCCCAAAGCCGACAGCTGAGGCTTAAGATGGCGGGGTTGGCGCACAAGATCGAAGAGTTAGAGGAGAGCAATAAGACGTTGCAGAAATCAGAAGAAGACCTGCAGGAGCTCCGGGAGAAGATCAGCAAAGGGGAGTGCGGGGATTCGTCTCTCATGACCGAGCTGGAGAATCTGCGGAAGAAAGTTCTGGAGATGGAAGGCAAGGATGAGGAGATAACCAAAACAGAGACTCAGTGCAGGGAGCTGAGGAAAAAGCTGCAGGGCGAGGAGAACCACAGCAAGGAGCTGAGGCTGGAGGTGGACAAACTGCAGAAAAGGATGGTTGAACTGGAGAAGCTGGAGGGGGCTTTCAGTAGAAGCAATACAGAGTGCGCTCAGCTTCATGCAAACCTGGAAAAGGAGAAACGTGTCGTGAAGGATCTGGCCGGGGAGCTGGAGACGGTGAAGACCCGGCTGAGGGAACTGGAGGGCTCAGAGTCGAAGTTTGAAAAGGCAGAGTTGCTGTTAAAAGACGATCTGATGAAGTTGAAGTCCTTCACAGTCATTCTGGTGGATGACAGGAAAAATATAGCGGAAAGACTCAAACAGGAAGAACAAAAGAGTGAGGATTTAAGCAAGATGTTTAAAGCGGAGCAGGGCAAAGTTACAGAGGTCACAGAGAAGCTGATCGAGGAGAGCAAGAAACTTCTGAGATTCAAATCAGAGATGGAGGTCAAGGTGTCGTCTCTCGCTAAAGAGAAAGACGAGTTAAAGACTCAGCTCGCAAGTGAAGAGGAAAAGTGCAAGCAGATGAATACCAAACTGAAAATAAGAATGGATGGACTCGAGGAGACGGAGAGGGAGATACAGAGAAAGTCGTTCAACAACAGAAACCCAGAGGAAGACAACAAAGTCAAAGAGCTCACGATTGAAATTGAAAGACTTAAAAGCCGGCTGAAACAACTTGAAGTGGTGGAAGGGGATTTGATGAAGACTGAGGACGAGTACGATCTACTGGAGAAGAAATTCAGAACGGAGCAGGACAAAGCCAACACTCTCTCCAAGATTCTGGAGGAAATGAAAAGCCAGATCGCCAGGAACAAGGCCATAGAGAAAGGCGAGGTGAGTCCCGAGGCTGAGCTGAGAATCCGCTGCAAGTCAGAGGAGGCTAAAACCAGAGAGCTGCAAGCCGACGTCCGGGCTCTGAAGGAGAAAATCCACGAGCTGATGAACAAGGAGGACCAGCTCTCGCAGCTGCAGGTGGATTATTCTGTCCTGCAGCAGAGGTTCATGGAAGAGGAAGAGAAGAAACGGAGCATGAGCTACGATTTTGCCAACCTCGCCAACGAGCTGGAAGCCACCAAGAGGTACAGCCGCGCCTTGAGGCCGAGCATGAACGGTAAGAGGATGGTGAATGTCCCGGTGACCTCCACAGCGGTGCAGACGGACGCCATGATGGGCGAACCTGCAGACGACGACACAGCGGCGGGATTCATACGGAAATCAGTCCTCGAGGAAAACCACCTAATGAGCAACCTCAGGCAACGGGGTCTAAAGAAGCCAGCAGTTCTCGAGCGATACCCTCCGGCATCGGCAGATCTGGCGGACAAAAAATCCTGGATCCCCTGGATGAAAAAGAAAGCGGCCATTAGCCTCACTCAGACTCTGACTGACAAGATGAATCGCGCCTCCTTGATCCATCCGCCGGAGACCAGCAGGCCATGCCAGCCTTTGCACATTCGAGTCACCCCCGATCACCAGAACAGCACCGCCACCTTGGAGATCACCAGCCCCCGAGCAGAGGACTTCTTCTCCAGCACCACCATCATCCCGACTCTCGGCCTCCAAAAACCCCGCATAACCATC
Organism: Eleginops maclovinus; assembly: GCF_036324505.1. Classification (NCBI taxonomy): domain Eukaryota; kingdom Metazoa; phylum Chordata; class Actinopteri; order Perciformes; family Eleginopidae; genus Eleginops; species Eleginops maclovinus. The sequence goes on along the minus strand of NC_086363.1, from coordinate 779,156 downwards.
GTCCCAAAGCCGACGACCCTGGCCTCGAAGAGTAAAGACTGCGACCCACTGGGAGCCTTCGACCGAGCCAAATCTCCAGTCACGATCACCGCCATCTCCAGGGCCAAGAGTCCGGAAAAGCCCTGCAGCCCTTTGGAAAGACTCCAGTCGCCGCTATCCTTCATCAGGGTCGGCTCCACCCCTGTGGCTGAAGCGTGTGCTGCACCTGAGCCCCAGGACACCATGGCAGGCCGGACCACGGTGATAAAAGTGACGCCGGACAAGCCCCCTTTCAGAAAATACAGCGGCAACAGCAGCATCATCACCACGGAGGACAACAAGATCCACATCCACCTGGGTCCGCAGTATAAGAGGCCTTCGGAGGGATGCAGCAGCTCAGTTTTGACGCTCAGATCTTCAGAAAGCAGTAAGGAAGTGTCGACAGGTACCGTGCTGCGCTCCCCACGCCAGTCCTTGGTGGGGAAGACGATTCAGAGCAAAATGACAAGCAGCATAACGATCACACCCATCTCCTCAGCGTCCTCCAGACCAGCACCTTCAATGGTGAGACCCTTCAGTCCTCCATCTGGAGTTGTTTGTGAATATATTGTGACTCTAGATGACGCTTTGCTTAATATCTGATTGAACTAATCTTAGGGTTGGGGTTAAAAGAGACAGCATTTATCTAATGACTTGCAGGTGTGATTGTCATGATGGTGTCAAAAGTACGTCCATTAAATCAGTAGGTCTGGATTAGTAGGTATTTTCCCAAAAAATCTGTCTTTTACTAAAAATTCAGATTTTTTTTCTCGACAAATTTTGACTTTTTCCCCAAGAAGTTTCTTTCCACATGTCGACTTTTGAAAATGTCCCATTATTTTTCAAAATCATCACTTTTTCCTAAATACGCAGAGTTTTTTTTTTCTCAATGTCGACTTTTAAGAAGTAAAATCTACTTCGTATATCTGGTAACTGGTGCCCTGTTTTGGGGGTTTTGGCAAAAGCTTTATGGTACTTCCTGACACCATTTTCCCAACCTTTCTAGTCTGCCAAGACTGCTTTCCAGGTATGATGAACCATCTCCCAGTAACAAAATCTACGATTCGCTCATTGACTAAAACGTCTGAATTCAAACATGCATTTGTAAGTTGAACCTGGAACAAGGCTAATCAGAAACGATGCTAACACGGGAGCTAACCCTACGTTTGTGTGCGGCCCCTCCTCAGACATTTGTGTTCCAAGATCCAAGTCTTCTCCTTAAATTGCTTTTCCGTTTTTTATTTTCCAGCCCATTTCGGATGTGCTCTCACCTCGCAGTGCAGCCACTCGGATCCCGATGTGTAAAGGTATGAAACCGAACAGCAAGGCGGTTCTGGGCGTGTCGACGGTGACCAGGTTAGAGTCGCGGGCCGAGAGCCAGTCGATGAAAATCGAGCTGAGGAAGTCGACGCTGTACAGCTCGTCCTCTGCAGCGGGGGGCAAGAGCTGAGGGCTAAACAAGAGATGCTTCATTTTTGAGTTGGTCTCCAAATATAAGTGGCAGGCCGCACACGCACAAACGGGACTAGCCTTCCAAACACTACTTCATTTCACCTGCAGTTTGCTGCCAGACTGACTGCATGTCTCATCCATTTCTTTAACTTCATCTTGGTGATATTGGTGGCTGTACTGAAGCTTTGAATTAGGTCTCATCCTTTACATGTTACTCCAAAGCATGAGTTTATTCCCCCACTGCTTCTGGAGGTTTCCAGTCACTGGAGCACTGTGAATTGTTTGTGAACTGTCACGATTTGTGAAAAAAGTGCCAAAATAAAAACTATTTATCTCTGAAATGTGTGTGTGTGTGTGTGTGTGTGTGTGTGTGTGTGTGTGTGTGTGTGTGTGTGTGTGTGTGTGTGTGTGTGTGTGTGTGTGTGTGTGTGTGTGTGTGTGTGTGTGTGTGTGTGTGTGTGTGTGATTAACCCATGCTGCTAAACCAAATCAACAAACATTTTCAGAGCTTACATTTCATGTGTCCATCGCTTGTGTGAAAATGAATACGTTAATTGAACTCAAAACAAAGAGTCCACTCTTCAGTGGACATTAGTATTAATAAATGTGACTCCATAGAAGAAAGGTAAAGGCAGAAATTCAAGGTAATTTTAAACAATAAAAGCTGCGTTTGTGTTAAAAAAATAGTGCACTTTTTAAAATAAATCAGATGAATGCATTTATAACCCAACTTCCATATCCATATGTGGGGAATAGTGGTCTGTGTGGGCCGACAGGAGCTGCTGCTAACGGCTCAATATGGTGTTAATGTAAAGCGGCTTGGAGAATCCATGGGGGTCTTAGAAAGCATACAGCTCTCTCTAGTGGACACAAATAATAATGTCAGGAAGTAACTCTCATACTGCATCTGTATTCAAACACAAACCGTTACACCAGAATCATCTGCAGGTTCTGTTTCTGTAAGAGGAGACCGGGGAACAAGAGCTTTCTCAGCTTTAATAATCTTCAGACAGCCAGGAGGACAATGTGCTGATGTGAGGAAACAGGACTGTGTGAAAGAGAGAGTGATAGGACTGAGGGAGGGTATAGAGTGTGTGAGAAGCATCTGGGAAACACTGATTCACAAACAGCAGCGTGTTGACCTCTGCAGACATTAGTGAGGATCCTCTGGGAACAACTTCAGAGGATACGATTCTTAAACCACACCTGAGGTTCTTTTACTCTGAGGGAAGGGTTTGAAACGAGCGGTCAGAGAAAGAGGTTCATCAGTGTCAGCGGGGCGGGGGGGGTGACCTGAGTCTATCGAATATTCGAAAACTGTTCAAACCAGAGGGGAGAAGTAAAAGTAGAAGTACTCAGATCGTGTACTTGAGTAAAAGTAGAAGTACTCAGATCGTGTACTTGAGTTAAAGTAGAAGTACTCAGATCTTGTACTTGAGTAAAGTAGAAGTACTCAGGTCTTGTACTTGAGTAAAGTAAAAGTACTCAGGTCTGGTACTTGAGTAAAGTATAAGTACTCAGATCTTGTACTTGAGTAAAGTAGAAGTACTCAGGTCTTGTACTTGAGTGAAAGTAGAAGTACTCAGATCTTGTACTTGAGTAAAGTAGAAGTACTCAGATCTTGTACTTGAGTAAAGTAGAAGTACTCAGGTCTTGTACTTGAGTAAAGTAGAAGTACTCAGATCTTGTACTTGAGTAAAAGTAGAAGTACTCAGATCTTGTACTTGAGTAAAAGTAGAAGTACTCAGGTCTTGTACTTGAGTAAAAGTAGAAGTACTCAGGTCTTGTACTTGAGTAAAGTAGAAGTACTCAGGTCTTGTACTTGAGTAAAGTAGAAGTACTCAGATCTTGTACTTGAGTTAAAGTAGAAGTACTCAGATCTTGTACTCAGATCTTGTACTCAGATCGTGTACGTGTTTCTCAGGGTTCCACATCTGTTGTAATTTCCAGGTTCACTGATGGACAGCCGACGCTGATCTGAGATCTGTGATGGAGCTCCAGAGGACCCTTCTTCATGCACATTTCTTCATCAGTGGCTGTATTTAGTACGAATTTGGCACAAAACTGTCCTAAAAATAATGTTTGTTTCCGTGTGCTTTAAATATAACAATCCGTGTTCTGAGTGGATCAACCATTTTCCACCATAAAATGGGTCTGAAGAAAGAAAACTGTAGAACTGAAGGAGTTTTGTTTAGTGTGATATTACAGGAGAGTTCATGGAGGTTTAGAAATATGTTTTTCTGCTGAGAAAAGAGAATTATGTTTTTATTAAAGTCTATTAATGTTTAAAATACAGCCCGTGCTTTTCTTCAAATTATGTAATTTGGTTGTGAACAGACTTTATAATACAAACATGTGGTTTGGATAAATGTGTGGAAAGCAACGGCATGGAAATGGAAAGTATATTTCATGGGTTAATAAACAGAAGGAGCTCATTATTGTCCTGTATTTCTTACTGATTTAATTCCTGTATTTGGCATTAATAAAGGTCCATCTTATTGTCTCTTATCTTAGTTTGAACTGTCCAACAGAGGACATGTCCAATGAAAGAAGAATATTATCCACTTTAAAGACTATTTTAGCAGTTTTGTTGTGACTGCTGACAGACGTTAGACGATATTAGTGTCTTGAAAAGTGTATTTGTATAAACTGGGAGAATCCACGGTGGCTGGCAGGTGCAAACCGCTCAAAACTCTTCCATCAGGAGCAACCTCAGCTTCAGAGAGGATGCAGATATAGAAACACAAATCAGAACTCATGCAGAAACATGATCTGCAGCAGCTCTTCAACACATGCAGCAACATCTGCAGCATCTAGAGAACATTCAGCAGATGAAACATGAGCAGCGTTTACTAAAAGCTGCAGAAACCAAACGCTGCAAGAAGCTCCAACACAACGGAGACCAGGGGACACTAAAGAGAGACGCACACAGCTGGGGACCAGGGGACACTAAAGAGAGACGCACACAGCTGGAGACCAGGGGACACTAAAGAGAGACGCACACAGCTGGAGACCAGGGGACACTAAAGAGAGACGCACACAGCTGGAGACCAGGGGACACTAAAGAGAGACACACACAGCTGGAGACCAGGGGACACTAAAGAGAGACGCACACAGCTGGAGACCAGGGGACACTAAAGAGAGACGTACACAGCTGGAGACCAGGGGACACTAAAGAGAGACGTACACAGCTGGAGACCAGGGGACACTAAAGAGAGACGCACAATGCCCTGTCCGGCGTCCGGCGCGTATTTGTCCTCCTTCTAAGGATGGTATGCACCTAAGGAGGGCAAATACGCGTCCGGCTCGGACAGGTCATTGAAAAGCCGGACTGTCCGGCCTAAAGCCGGACGTCTGGCCACCCTAACACAGCTGGAGACCAGGGGACACTAACGAGAGACGCACACAGCTGGAGACCAGGGGACACTAAAAAGAGACGCACACGGCTGGAGACCAGGGGACACTAAAGAGAGACGCACACAGCTGGAGACCAGGGGACACTAAAAAGAGACGCACACGGCTGGAGACCAGGGGACACTAAAGAGAGACGTATCTCATTTTCTTGTGAGGGATTAAGAATGAGAACGTATTGTCTGATCCACTCTGGAACAGACAGGAGGCGCTAATGCACCGTTAAGCTGTTTGCACACCGCCATTAAAACAACACAACAGAAGAAGAAGACGTGACGTCAGCACGTTCTGCGTCAGTTGTTTGTGTTCTTCCTGAAGGAACTAGCTGGTGATCCGAAAAAGATGGATTAAATCACCAAAAATAACAAAATTTAAACAAATGACAACACCTTTTGTAGATTTAAGATATAAACTCGTTTCATGTCTCATCTAAAGCGTTAAATCCGGTTGTGTTTACAAGCTGTCAGAGCCGTTGGTGTTGAGCAACGACAGGAACAATGATGGCGTCCAGCTACACCGCTAAAGAGGAGGACGGACACATCACGGTGTCTGGCCCCGGGGCTCTGCGGAGCAGGAAGCCGGAGAACACGGCCTTTAAGCAGCAGAGACTGCCGGCCTGGCAGCCCATCCTCACCGCGGGGACCGTGCTGCCAGCCTTCTTCATCATCGGACTGCTCTTCATCCCCATCGGCATCGGACTCTTCGTCACCTCCAACAACATCAAGGAGTTCGAGGTGACTGATCTGAAACCAACCCTAGAGGAGTACTTGAGTAAAAGTAGAAGTACTCAGGTCTTGAGTAAAAGAAGAAGTACTCAGTTGTCTTGAGTAAAAGTAGAAGTACTAAGGTCTTGAGTAAAAGTAGAAGTACTCAGGATCTTGAGTAAAAGAAGAAGTACTCAGATCTTGAGTAAAAGTAGAAGTACTCAGATCCTGAGTAAAGAAGAAGTACTCAGATCCTGAGTAAAGTAGAAGTACCAGAGTGTAGAACACTTACAGTAAAGTAAAGTCCTGCATGTAGGAGCCAAAATGCTATTATGCCTGAGTTCATTTTTTGTGTTGTTATTATTTGTTTGTATTTGTGGAGCTCTTCCGGTTGTTGTCACATGGGTGTGGTTTGTAGGTCACCTGGTTCATAGCTGGGGCTTACTGACAGAGGGAGAGCTGAGCCGACATCTCTTCTGTTGAGCGTTTTCGTTCCGCTAAAGATATATTTTTGTTTATATATTAAACATGATCAAAGCAAAGCAACCTGTATGGAGATTACATATATAGATATATGTTTTGATATGGTGCATTAGAGCCAAAAAAAGTAGCGACAAGGGATATATTGCATTCAGAAAAAAAAAGGTATCCAGTCAGCTCTCAGGGTAACCAAGGTCACTCAAGCAAAAGAATCATTTCCTCATTTGGATGTATGGACGTTTTCATGTCTAATGATTGATCATTAAAGTGTTCTCAGAGCTGGGAAAGGTGCAGCTAGTTTTAGTGGCTTTGTGGAAGGCGACCTGGATCTGTGGTTTTGTAGAGTTCTGTGTCGATGACGTTCCTGTGTGTTTGCAGATTGATTACACAGGAGTGGACATGTCCAGTCCCTGCTTCAACTGCTCCCAGAACTTCAGCTGGAACAGCACCAGGCCTTGCACCTGCACCATCCCCTTCTACCTGGAGCAGCCTTATGAGGTGAGAAAGCGAGCTGGTGCCTCCGCGGCAGTCGGGTCATTTTCAGTTTTATTCCTTTATGGTCTCTGAGTCTGATGTGTCTCTGATCCACAGAGCAACGTCTATGTGTATTACGGCCTCTCCAACTTCTACCAGAATCACCGTCGCTACGTCAAGTCCAGAGATGACAGCCAGCTGAACGGAGACCCCAAATCCCTCGTGGTGAGACGTAGTGAAACACAGCGAGGTTCAGCATCTGTCTCACCGTTAAACGCAACTCTGCACCATAAATCAAAGCTGCCATGTCAGAAGCCTTAAATTGCTAACCAGGCTGTCGGTCTGACATCTTTAATTGAAAGACTTTAAATTGGCAAACAATAAGTGTCCTTGAGCTTAGTGGGAGGAAACTTTTCAGAGAGATGACATTTAGACATCTTGGCATTTCTTTGCCTCCCTGATGGTGAAGACTTTAAGAAGTCAACATGACATACTTCCACCGTGTGTTGCCGTTCCTCTCTGAATCCCCTCCTCTTCCTCATCCCTCAGGAACCCAGTAAGGAGTGTGAGCCGTACGCTTACCATGAGAACAAACCCATCGCGCCGTGTGGAGCTATCGCCAACAGCATGTTCAACGGTGAGCCCCCTCCTGCTGTGAGAGAGTCTGATCTAAGGAGTCACAGCTAATCCTCTGTCTTTCGTTGCAGACACTTTGGAGCTGTTCTACAACGACCCCAACGGCACAAGGCTCCAGATTCCTCTGAACACCACCGGCATCGCCTGGTGGACCGATAAGCACGTGAAGTTTGGAAACCCCGGAGGAAACAGCCCCAATCTTACTGCCGCTTTCCAAGGTGGAGATATGCAACGGGGATCTGCAGTCCCAGGCTCCGAGCCACAGGCAGAGCGTAGAGTTAAATGTGTGTTTCCTCCCCGCTTCAGGAACAACGAAGCCGATAAACTGGCGGCGCCCGGTGTATGATCTGGACGTTGACGAGGGCAACAACGGCTTCATCAACGAGGACTTCATCGTGTGGATGAGGACGGCGGCGCTGCCGACCTTCAGGAAGCTCTACCGCATCATCAACAAGAAGAGCGGCATGGTGCCCACCCTGCCCCGGGGGAACTACTCGCTGGAGGTCGTCTACAGTATCCTTCCCCTCACACTCACACAGATCAGGAGGAGTTAAATGAAACCAGAATCCCTTCATTGGCTACAGCAGTTTGGATAGGGATGAAAACCTAACATGTAGTAAGCAGTATTTATGTGTACATTTATCAATAAACTATATTTACACATTTAAATATTTGTTTGCATTTAGATTTTAAAACAGTTTCCACTGCAGGTCCAATTAATTTATTCCGATTAAATCATAAAAGTTTGAGTCCGTCAGAAGAATAAATGAGAAAAAAACAAATGTTAAATTAATATTCTGCTTTTAATGAATAAAGATTTAAATGTTTTTAATAAAATAAGAAAACATTTTTTATTTTATTTTCATTTAACAAATTAATTCCTTAAAAAAAACCTATTTTCACTAAAACTAAAATAAAGATAAATAAATGCAAGATAATTTGACAAACTAATCAAATGTTTTGTTTCAAATTAAGTATTTAAAAAATGACCATTCGCAAAGAAATGGACATCAGTTGATTGACAGGCTGAACACCAGCTGTTCCCGCCTTTAACCGCTTCCCCTCAGATTACCCCGTGCGCAGCTTCGAGGGCAGGAAGCGGATGATCCTGAGCACCATCTCCTGGATGGGGGGGAAGAACCCGTTCCTAGGCATCGCGTACATCACCGTGGGCTCCGTCTGCTTCTTCCTGGGCGTCGTGCTGCTCGTCATCCACCACAAGTGTGGCAACAGGAACAACAGCGCCGACATTTCCAACTGAGGCAGCGGCCGCCTCCAGCTCTGGGTAAACCTCCTCCAGAGACCAAGTTAATATAAAATCCATCTAATTCAGCAGAAAAGTGAGGTTAAAAGCAGCTTGATTGTGGCTGATTATTTGCCAGGGTTAATGGAAAACAGCTAGGAATTTTCCATCGTTCAGCAGCTTTTAAATACCCGGTAACTCAAATCACACTGATGACCTAACTTAGAATAAAGACACGTACAGCTCCTGAACACATCAGAAAGTAGGACATGTAGAATAAAGTAAGGTATGGAAACAGCACTTTGCTTAAACAGAAACCATGTTCCAAGTTTTGGGAGTTTAAACCACCTGAGGAGGAGTTTACATTCTACAATTACTCAGAAATGACATTAACCCTGAAAGAGTAATCAGACACCACACTGAAAGAGAGCAGGGTACAATGATCTGTTTCCCCCTTTTTAAACGTGGATATCTTGCCTTCTTTGATAGTAAATAAAGCAGATTTAGATCAATGATCAGACTAAACTGAACATTAAGAGATGTCCCCTTGATTTCTGGGTTTCATAACTACATTATGAACCAATCAGGACGTCCGGAATATAATCACCTGTTCAAACTATGAGATGATTATGCATTCAGTGCAGATCTAGAAAAGGGAAAGCTTCACTGTCAAGCAAGGATAGAAATATGAATATGAAGCAGTGAGGAATAACTCCTGCGTCTGATCTCTAATCTCCATGCAGGTGCAGTTACGGAGAGCTGGAGTGTAGTCCTGTTGCATGCTGGGAAACTGAGTTCTACATGTGATCACTGAGCTGCTTGAACGGCTCGTCTTTGTGCCTCGTACCGTCTGTGAAGCCTCCTGTGATCTGAAATCCTGCTTTTTAAACGTGCGTCAGAGGGAACACTAACATGTTTATTTTTGTGTATTTATTTATCAGAGATGTTTGCATTGTGAAGCCTGTTATTTGCACGCCACACCTCAGGGGGGGGTTGAGTCTAAAACTGGGGGTAAAGGTCTCTGTTTTGATGATCTGTACATAGCAGATGTGTAGACCTACTGCAGAGAAATGCACATTAACGTGTCGTGGCTTTATTCATCGTCCATGCAATAATGACACAGAAGCAGCATGATAGAGCCGTGACGCAGTGCTAAATGTTTACCTGTTGTACTCCGCATTCACAATACTGACAGTGACCCTAATGCACACATGTACCTTTACACCCGAATCCTGCCATGTTCAGCTCCTCCTCAGCAGCTGAGGTTAATCCAATCTACGCCGCATGTTGAAATGTGCCGAGTTAAAATGTGTTTTTATGTTCTTTTTAATGCATTTCTTCGAGACAAATTTGGTTTACATTTCTTTTGATACTCCATCCGTGTTGTGTTGTTGCTTTAAAACAATAAAAAGGTCAATTGAATTGATTCTCTGTCTGCACTGATTCATGGTTTCTTGCTGGAGTCTGCTCCAAGAATCTGCATGCCACGTCATAGAGTCGGTTAGTTATAATTAATAATCATTTTTTGCTTTTCCGATTACGGGTTTAAAAAGGAAAGACAATTGAAGCAAAGGTACACATATTATTTAATTGCAAAAAAATCTATAACATAAAAAAAATAATAATTTGAAAGCTCAAAGTTAGTGTTGAAAATAAAGACTTCACAAATATAAAATGGGTACACGGAAAATAATCTGGTAATGTTGGTTATTTTCTTTTTCTATGTTGCCTGTGAAATAAGTTTAAATGGATATAAATCATAAGAGTTGTATTATTTAATTGCAGATCTTAAAACTAAAAAGACAACATAAAGCTAAAAGTCAGCGTTGAAATAAGAAAATATATACAGTTTATATAAATAACATTAAAAAACAATAAGTGAACAGACTCTATTGTAAGTTGTAAAGTGTTTATTTTATTCAATGTTGGCCTTTTGGGAGGTTGATCAGCTGGACTAGCATAATGTATTTGAATATTAATATTGTGTATTCAATACATATACTGTTTGGATGTTTATCCTTCATTATTGATGTGTATATCTTCTAATATATATACATATCTTTATTTGTGTTTGTCTATGCTGCTGTGACGGAAACAATTCTCTTATTTGGATCACTTAAGTATTATATTGCTCTCCTGTTTACTATTTCATTTATTCTCTTTTATTTTCTTACATTTCTTCATCACTTTTATTTTCTTACATTTCTTCGTCTCGTTTTATTTTGTTAAATTGTTGTACACCGGATATCCGCCGCTCGTGTGGGCGGAGCTTAAACGACGCACGGTGGAATTCTCGCCTTGCTATTGGAGCGCGAAGATTCAAATGTATTAGAAACAGCAACAAGTTAGGGAGACAAACGTTTGATTTTAAAGCTAGAAAATACCAACAATTGAACACTTTTTTGTTCGGAAACAACCACAAAACACTCATGACTTTAAGGACGTTTCTTTTAAACTGAATGCAGAATGGATAATGATTCTTATTTACAGTAAGTCACAATTTATTATCGTTAACGTTTCCGATGTTAGCTTCATGCTAACGGTTAGCTCTGTGAATTTAATCAACGTATAAACCAGTCGTGAAAAGTAACTAAGTACATTTACTCAAGTACAATTTAGAGGTACTTGTCCTTTACTTGTATTTTCATGTTAAGCTACTTTGTACTTTTATTCCACTATAATTCAGAGGTAAATGGTGTACTTTTCCCCCACTTCATTTATTTAATACCTTTAGTTGCTAGGCAGATCTGGATTACTGAAGGTAAATATAATCTCCTTGAAATCAGACTGTAGTTCACCTGCAGTAAATCCAGCAGCTACCCTGCAGTATACAAAGCCATTCAAACTAGCTGCACCTTTACCAGCTCTGAGAACACTTTAATGATCAATCATTATAAAACATATCAGAGATATTATTCTGAAATGGACCAATCAGACAATGACTACTTTTACTGTCGCTACTTTAAGTACATTTAGAGGAGAGTACTTTCTACTTTCACTGGAGGAACATTTAGAATACTTTCACTGTGACAGAGTATTCCTACACTCTGGTACTTCTACTTTACTCAAGTACAAGATCTGAGAACTTCTACTTTACTCAAGTACAAGATCTGAGTACTTCTACTTTACTCAAGTACAAGATCTGAGTACTTCTACTTTACTCAAGTACAAGATCTGAGTACTTCCACTTTACTCAAGTACAAGATCTGAGTACTTCTACTTTACTCAAGAACAAGACCTGAGTACTTCTACTTTACTCAAGTACAAGATCTGAGTACTTCTACTTTACTCAAGAACAAGATCTGAGTACTTCTACTTTACTCAAGTACAAGACCTGAGTACTACTACTTTACTCAAGTACAAGATCTGAGTACTTCTACTTTACTCAAGTACAAGACCTGAGTACTACTACTTTACTCAAGTACAAGACCTGAGTACTACTACTTTACTCAAGTACAAGATCTGAGTACTTCTACTTTAACTCAAGTACAAGACCTGAGTACTTCTACTTTACTCAAGAACAAGATCTGAGTACTTCTACTTTACTCAAGTACAAGACCTGAGTACTACTACTTTACTCAAGTACAAGATCTGAGTACTTCTACTTTACTCAAGTACAAGATCTGAGTACTTCTACTTTACTAAATTACAAGATCTGAGTACTTCTACTTTACTCAAGTACAAGACCTGAGTACTTCTACTTTACTAGAGTACAAGATCTGAGTACTTCTACTTTACTCAAGTACAAGATCTGAGTACTTCTACTTTACTCAAGTACAAGATCTGAGTACTTCTACTTTACTCAAGTACAAGACCTGAGTACTTCTACTTTACTAGAGTACAAGATCTGAGTACTTCTACTTTACTCAAGTACAAGATCTGAGTACTTCTACTTTACTAAATTACAAGATCTGAGTACTTCTACTTTACTCAAGTACAAGACCTGAGTACTTCTACTTTACTAGAGTACAAGATCTGAGTACTTCTACTTTACTCAAGTACAAGATCTGAGTACTTCTACTTTACTCAAGTACAAGACCTGAGTACTTGTACTTTACTCAAGTACAAAATCTGAGTACTTTTTCTCAAGTACAAGATCTGAGTACTTCTACTCTACTGTCTTCCTTCCTAATGTCGCCTTTCTTCTGTTCCAGGATCTTTGAAAAGAGTCTGAGCTTGTATACAGGAGACGACCCTCTGGATCTATGGGACAAGTGAGTAATCTGAAGTTAGCCGTAGCTAATGTTTTAGCATTTAAATCAGAATAACTTTAATAATCCCACAGAGGGGACCGCAAAAGAAAAGAGCAAGAACTTCACGCTTGTCTGACAGCAGAGAGAGCGCTGAATGCAGTGCTCCCTCTCCTCTATAGGGATTTTCTCTGTGTACTTCTCTGTATATAAATATATATTCTCTGTGTGTTCAGGTTCGTGGCCTATCTGGAGCCGAGGCTGCCTGCAGACGGAGGCAGCGAGATGCCTCAGGCGTTGGACCACCTGGTGCAGAGATTCGTGAATGTGGATCAATATGCCAACGACATCCGATATGTGAAGTACTGCATCAAATATGTGAGTCTGACTGGGACATGACCTCCAGAACAGGGACTGTTTGGATAATGGTTAGGGTCCACGCTGCTCACTGTCCCCTCTGTGTGACAGGCCAGTTATTATTCGGAGCCCGTCCATTTAGTAAACTTTCAATGAAAATAAAATGCTGTTTTCTGCCTTTTTTAACAACAGTTTCATCTCTCAAAGAAATACATTTTGTTATTGAGGCTCACGAGCGTCTCCTCACTGTCCCCTCTGTGTGACAGGCGAGTTATTACCCGGACCCGATCGCTCTGTACAGTCACCTCTTCAGTCGGGGAATCGGCACAAAGACGGCGGCGTTCTACGTTTCCTGGGCGAAGCAGTTTGAGCAGGGCGGGTCGGTCAATCAGGCCGACGCCGTGTTCCAGAAAGCTCTGGAGAACCAGGCGCAGCCGACAGACATCATGCTCAACGAACACAGGTGAACACAACAACGCGCACCTGGGGAAGTAATAAATAACAGCTGTTATTTTGGACTAATTTGCAGTTGATAATTGATCTATTTTTTGGCATAATTATCATTAAAAATAAATACTTACATGAAATGAATATATAAAAAGTATTAAATAACTGTGATCTGATCTGCAGGCAGTTTCAGACCAGAAACAGAATCCAGGCTCCATCACCAGGTGAGAGAGCCTTCCTTCATTGAAACAAAGCTCCTTTGTTGCTTCCCCTGTGGGTTTAACTGTTTTAGTTTCCTTTATTTTTATAAAGCAGGAATTCGAGCACCGCTGCAAAACTCCCACGTAATCAACCAGATGTCGTCCCAGCGAGAGCCTGCTGCTCAGCCCAAGGTGTGTGACTATTACCAGCGACAATTCAACACACTCTATCACACGGCTTAGTGGAATACTCGATTCCCATTGGTCGAATGGGACATTTCAGGGGTCAATATGACAGTCGTACGGGCGCTGTTAAGCACTTTAATGACCTCAGGAGGAAGAGGAGAGAGACAGAGGTTTTAAGATGGAGCGCTGGACATCAGATAGACAGGAACACGGTCTGGACTCTGTAGGGTTTCAGGACTTGTTAGTGGAGACTGTGGACAGACAGACATTACCCCTAACTTATCCTCTAATCATCTGTGTCTGTTGTCCTGTCTGTTGTCCTCTGTTGCAGGCCTGGATGGAGGGTCCAGCTGCCTTGATAACGTGAGTAACCGTCTGTTTTTATATTTGCTTTCTGTACGGTGTGTTTGTGTTTTGGTGTTTGGAGACTGTAGCGCCATTTAAGGTTTTAAATGGAGAAAACCCTCCAATGAAGCTGAAGGCAATACAAAGCTCTTGTAACATTTATATGTATTTCTTCCCGTGCAGAGTGTCTCGCTCTGAGAACTTGGGGGTGCTCCCGTCCTCCCAGGGCCCTGGGGTGCGCACGGTGTCGGAGTACATGACGGAGGAGCTGCTGTGTGAAGGATCTGAACTCTGCTTCGAGGAGGTCCGGGCCAGGAAGTACTTCGAGAAGCTCCGAGCAAAACAGGCCCAGGAGGAGCGAGAGAGTGAGAGGATGCTTATAAATCAAACTGCAGACCCTGAACAGGCTTTGAATTATATAGGTTTCTGTGCATGTAAATGGTCTGCAGAGGGTGAAATTCCAAAGTGACAACGCTATGGAGCACTCAGTTAATTTAGTTTTTCTGTTTTCTATTCCAGGGGAGGAGAAGCTGAGGAAGGAGGAAGACAGTAACCTGAAGATGAAATACAGACTGGAGGAAGTGAACCAGGAACAGGAGGTACTTTACTTTAGTTTTTCTTTTGTATGTTACTGTGTACTTTTACTCCACTACATGTATTTACTACCTTTAGTTGCTAGGCAGATTAGGATTAATGATGGTGAATATAATCTCCCTTAAATCAGACTGTAGTTCACCTGCAGTAAATCCAGCAGCTACCCTGCAGTATACAAAGCCATTCAAACTAGCTGCACCTTTACCAGCTCTGAGAACACTTTAATGATCAATCATTATAAAACATATCAGAGATATTATTCTGAAATGGACCAATCAGACAATGACTACTTTTACTGTCGCTACTTTAAGTACATTTAGAGGAGAGTACTTTCTACTTTCACTGGAGGAACATTTAGAATACTTTTACTGTGACAGAGTATTCCTACCCTCTGGTACTTCTACTTTACTCAAGTACAAGATCTGAGTACTTCTACTTTACTCAAGTACAAGACCTGAGTACTTCTACTTTACTCAAGAACAAGACCTGAGTACTTCTACTTTACTCAAGTACAAGATCTGAGTACTTCTACTTTACTAGAGACTCTAGTAAAGTAGAAGTACTCAGATCTTGTACTTGAGTAAAGTAGAAGTACTCAGATCTTGTACTCTAAGAGTACAAGATCTGAGTACTTCTACTTGAATTTGACTTTGGGAAAGATACCTGAAACTCTGCTGCTTGTCCCCTCTCTGCTGCAGCGCTCTGTAGTGGATCAAGACCCTGGTGCGATCCCTTATATTACCCAGCAGCCTTCAGTGCGCCCACCCCCCTCGTCTGAGCAGGCGTTCTCTCAGCCTGAGGTTGCACACCGAGCCCACCTTCTTCCAGGAAGCCTCCTCCTCCTCCTCCTCCTTACCCGAACTGCCGGCACATCTGCAACGCGGTCTGAGCGCCGAGGCTTCCCAGCATGCACCTGTCCTCGCTGACCGGAGCGTGCAGCTACCACAATTCGCCCCGACGACAGAGTCCACAGACTCGGAGCAGATGAACGTGTCGCTGCACAGACCAGCATGCACCTCTGCAGACTTCTCCATGCAGGAGGATCCAGAGAGCCGTCTGGAGAGCCAGCAGTGAGTCCCTCCGGGTTCTACTGGGAGAAACTATCGCTGGGGTGAAGGGAGAAATCCCAGAAACAGAATAATATGTGATTCCTTTCTCTTTATTTCCCCCCTCAGGGAAGCCGCTCACCCCCCGGAGTTTGAGGAGAGACTCAACAGTGAGTAAACACCCCCCCCACCTCCCACACCCTGTTTTTGTAGCTTCCTGTGAGTGTTTTCTGACCTCCTGTCTCTCAGTGTCTCAGGGCGGCACCGCTAACCTGTCTCACATCACCCCCAACACCTCTCTGGGCTTCGTTCAGGCCACTCCCTCCAGGGTGCTGCCCTCCCCCACCGTCAACACCCGGGAGGCACTGGGTGAGCTTCAGGATCAGGATTCATTTATTTGAGTAACGTGTGCGAGTGAAACTGTCCGGTTTAGAGTAAACCCTCTCCCAGTCTGTATGAGCATCTTCCCTTCTGGGGTCAGAGATGCTTCTTCATGCTCAGGGGTTTAAACATCTTTCCCCATCCTCCAGGCGTGATCATGGACATGTTCCAGGCCCCGACGCTCCTCAAGGATCCGTTCGACAACACGTCGGTGCTCCTCGCCGGGGAGCAGACGCTGGATCCCGGACACCAGAGAAACGGTAAATAAAGACTTTGTTCCATCTCCAGGAAAATGTTAGAAAATGTTTACTAAAGCAAGGAAATCTTCCCAATAATCAGCTGGTTTTGAACACTGAAGACATGCAGGTAAACAAACAATACAGTGATCATTATACAAATAATAATCAGGGATTTTCTAGAAAAACAAGTATTATAATATAGTATTTATAACAGCATAGATCTGATTTTAGTACATAATACTTAAAATACTTATCTCTATTTAAATATTTGTATGCTATATTTCTTTTGAATTAAAATGTTTAATGTTTTTAAAGAAATCATTTTATTTTTGAACTTTTACTTGTTTATATAAATATTTGTACTCTGTATTACTTTATTCTTTTTACATATTGTTTTACATTTTACTTATTTAAATAAATATATATTTTTTATGTATTTGATATTTGACTCAAACTTATTTTGTTTATATAAATATTTTTATTCTATATCATTTTTAAAAAATTATCAAAAAAAATCAGAAAATCTTTTAAAGTTTTTTACTAAATTCTTTTTTCTTTGGTCTTTGTTTTTTACGAAGGCGTCTCATCGTTCTGCGCCCCCCCGACTGCCGCCCCGTTCACCGTCTTCCAGGACGACATCGACAAAGAGAACGGAAGGTAAATATAAAATACTGAATGTCAATACCAGCTAAATGTGTGAACGTGTTTATGATGTGGTTTTCTGGGGTTGTTCGCTCGAATGAACGTGTTTATGAATTCTCTTTTTTTTAGTACTGCGGCTCCCTTTGTGGTGGAGAAGTCTAAACCAATGAGAGCACTCGCTGAAATCCCTGTTTCTAACAAACCCAACGTGAGTACAGAGGTCACATATACACAGCACTTTCATCATGGTGTACTGAACGCATTTTATGACTCTCCGTCTAACAATATTGAAATGAAAACACCCACGGCATATCTAGGGAAGAGGATAAGGGGCACATGAGAAATATTTGTTGGTGTGTTTCTAATTTTATTCCCAGAATTCTGTGGAAAAATTCAGTATGGAAAAGAAATCACTTAGTTTTTTCTGAAAGACTCAGCTTTCATCCCAACAGAGGCAGCCACCGTATGTTCAGTTCTCTCAATTCTTTATGTTTTCCTCAAAACTACAAATAAATGTCCCGTGTGACTCATCCTGTTCATATCAACTACATTTAGAAACGGATGCCATCAGATTTATTTTAAAC
The DNA here is from genome assembly GCF_036324505.1 of Eleginops maclovinus. NCBI lineage: Eukaryota > Metazoa > Chordata > Actinopteri > Perciformes > Eleginopidae > Eleginops > Eleginops maclovinus. Next base: position 761,527 of record NC_086363.1, on the reverse strand, counting down.
ATGAATATAACCCTGTCTATAAATGCTCTGTTTTAACTGTGGTTCCTGTGCGTTTCTGAGCAGGAGACTCCTCCGGACCTGATGTCGGACGAGAGCACGATGTGGGGCGCTCATTTCAACTCCCTGCACTCCCTGGCTGCCTGTCCCAACAGCACCAGCGACTTCGCCATGTTGGCACAGTTCGTCTCCACGCCGTTCACAAACAAGTCGGTCTTCAACTTCTGCGAGGACAAAGGTAAAATATAAAGAAGTGTGGTATTTTCTGTGTTGACCCCTTGACCCGGTCACATGACTTCACGTCACCAACGCTAAGCTAAAGGAGGCTAATGTTGGGCTATAAAGGAACTACAGCACGGTCACATGACTTCACGTCTCCACCGCTAAGCTAAAGGAGGCTAATGTTGGGCTATAAAGGAACTACAGCACGGTCACATGACTTCACGTCTCCACCGCTAAGCTAAAGGAGGCTAATGTTGGGCTATAAAGGAAGTACAGCACGGTCACATGACTTCAGGTCACCAACGCTAAGCTAAAGGAGGCTAATGTTGGCCCTGATGGCGTTTAGCCGTCGGATTTAGACACTTGTTGTTTAAAATGTTATATATTTCTTTTCTCCAGTGAATAAAAGTGATGGTGGAGACACTGAAGACGATGCTTTTACCAGACGTCAGCCGAAAAAACTCAGGTAACCGATGCGTCGCTGCTCCGATGTTCCTCCTTTTGTTACTGAAGCATTAAACATCAAACAGTGGAGAAAAAAATAAACAGAATCTCTAAGTTTATTTCATTTGTATTATTTAAATGTCCCCCCCCAGCCCCATCATGGAGCAGAGCCCTTCCACCGACACCGCCTACAGTGAGCTGGCTCCGTCCGAGGGGGGTCACGGCACCATCGTGGGGGAGGGTCTGGCCCCGGCGCCCCCCTGCCTCTCCTCCTCCTCCTCCTGCACCACCATAGTGCAGCCCCCCCCTCCTGCCATGCTCTCCTTCCGCGAGCAGACGCTCTGTTCGTCTGAGGCCTCCAGGACGATGCCGGCAGCAGCGGTGGGGCCCGACTGGGACGTTTACACCAAGGCAGAACCCTTCACCATCATGGAGGATTCTCAGAAACCCCCCAGTCCGGAGCGGGTCCAGCAGCGGGTCCAGGACATCCCCATGAGCCCAGATTACCCGCCCAAACCAGACTGGCTGGCCTTCAGCAGCCCAGAGTCAGTATATAAATCACAGATCTATATAGAGTCAAGCTCATGCGTTAGCAACGATAAATGCTAATCTGTGCTCATTTGTTCCGCACCACTTACGCAGCTACCAACAGAAGCCCCTCAGGAGCCCGGAGCCGCGGGGGGAGTTTGACCTGGACGCCTTCGTGAGCCCCCGCCTGCAGAGGAACACCGATGTTCCCATGAGCCCGGAGGCGGCGGCGCTGCAGGATGAGCCCATGATGAGCCCAGACAGGAAGCAGGGGAACCTGGTCTCTGACCCCTGGGACGACGACCTGATCGCTCGACTGCTCGCCTCGCTCAGCCCCCCTCTCACCACTCATCCCCGCTGCATCACCTGGCAGTGCAACGTGCCCAACATCGCCCCCAAGACCACCATCAGCATGGGTGAGCGGCCACTTCCACATGTCATCACACCGTGCAAAATATCCGATTCTCTTGATGTATGTCTTAGAGGTTAAGCAAAGAAAGAGCTGAACCTTAAATCCCTCCCCCTCACAGGAAAAGCGTCGCTGAGAGTGGACTGTGTTCTGGGACAGGGAGCGTTTGCCACCGTCTACCAGGGCACCGACCCCATGACCTCGGAGAAGATGGTGCTGAAGGTAAAGACCCGCCTATTCAAGCACATTGGGTCTCATAAATGACTTATCCGGCCCTTCCTCTAAATGCTCAATATCTGACTGTGTGTGTGTGTGTGTGTGTGTGTGTAGGTCCAGAAACAGAAGCCAGGGAACCCCTGGGAGTATTACATTAACACGCAGCTGGACGCCCGGCTGCAGCCCGGCCTCCGTCAGCTGTTCAGCCGCCTGCACTCCGCCCACCTCTTCCACAACGGCTGCGTGATGCTGGGGGAGCTGTACAACTACGGCACCCTGCTGGTACACAGCTTACATCAATACTGCCAAAAATAGATTTCAATACTTTTTGAATATTTAAATACTAGTCAAATTATGGACCTTTATGTTAAATAGCGCCTGTATTGAATGTTGTCGGGGTTCCTTCTGCATATGGACCGTACAGGTCTTGCATGTGTCCCAGTCTTATACCCTGTTCGCTGTTCCCTGTTTTCAGAACGCGGTGAACATCTTTAAAACCCAGAGTGATAAGGTGATGCCTCAGCCTCTCGTCATGTACTTCAGCGTCTGCATCCTTCAGATGGTGGAGACGCTGCACAGCATCCGCGTGATCCACGCCGACATCAAGCCCGACAACTTCCTGCTGGGCGAGAGGTGACAGTCATTCCTTTTGACAACCTCTCCATTTCTCCCGTGACCTGATTGGTGGATGCATTTGCTTTTAAATCAAGGGGAACAGCCCACTGACCCTGGTTCCTGTGGTTGTATCTCAGGTTCTTGGAGAACCGGTGTTTCCAACCGGAGAACTTGGACCACGGTCTGGTGCTCATCGACTTTGGCCAGAGCATCGACTTGGACCTTTTCCCAGAAGGCACTGCTTTCACCGGCAAGTGTCTGACGTCCGGCTTCCAGTGCACCGAGATGATCAGCGGGAAACCCTGGAGCTTCCAGGTGAGGGAATTTATATAGATATAATAAAATCTAAATAATTCTATATTCTCTGAGCTTATGAAGTTCCAAATGAACTTAAATTAAATATGAATAAAATACTTTTATGTAGAAGAATAAATAAATAGAAATTTAACATGTCTGATATTAAATACACAACTAATGAAATGAATTGGAAAATAATTTAAGAAATAAAACATTTACGAGAAATCCACAACTAAGAAATCGTATTTAAAGGAAAGAGAAATCTTAAATTTGATAAAACAAATAAATAAAAATCAAGAAATTTACGAAATTCAAACAAAATTAATGATCTTAATCTTTTGTATTTGTCATATTGAAAACAGGTGATCAGTGTAAGAAGTAAAATACACTTTGTCACCGATGATGACGCTATCGTCACGTCCAGCCAAAATTAGGCCCCGCCCACTTTCCGGTGAACCTCCTGCATTAGAGCGGAAAATAATAGTTTGTTCAAGAAATGTCTGCGAAACATCTGCCAATATTTAAAGGATTCAAAGAAAGAGCAGCAATAGTTTTCACAGTGTAATTTCCAGGCAGGAAAACGGAAAAATAAAAGGCAATTTTCACAATAATAATGATTCTCCAAACGGCTCACCGTTTATTGTGTGTGTTTTCAGACGGATTATTTCGGGATCGCGGGCACGGTGTACTGCATGCTGTTTGGGACGTACATGCAGGTGACGAGCGAAGGCGGCGCGTGGAAGACTAACGGAGTATTCAGAAGGTGAGGCATCATTCCTCAATGAGGATGAAGATCTTTGCAGCGGTTAATTCTATCTATCAACTTAGCTAGTGGAAGTTAGCTACCTGTCTAACAGGCTGGGTAGGGAACGCAGCTGTCTACCTTACAAACTAGAAAGCTAATGTTAGCTATCCAGCGAGCTATGGCTAAATTGGTGGCTTAAATCGGAGTACTGAACCCCCTATGGTTGGACCTGCAGTATGGACCTGTGTCATTCTCCCCCTCCGCAGGAACCCCCACAGCGACCTCTGGGTGGACTTCTTCCACACCCTCCTGAACTCCCCCCCCCACGGCGCCCTGCAGAGCCTCCGCCTCCGCCTCACCTCCGTCCTGCAGCAGAACTACAGCAGCAAACTGCCCACCTTAAAGAGCCGCCTGACGGTGCTGCTGCTGGAGGCCCGCAAAGCTGCCAGGAGATGAGGAGGAGGAGACCAGGACAGACCTTCCTTTAAATGTCTTCACTGTTCAACCTTTACGTTTTAAGGAAGATCCGAATCTGTACATTATAAAACTGTAAATATCATTTGGTTGCTTTTTTTATCTGCTCCCGGTAGTTTGAGGTGTGTTTTTTTCTTAATAAATACAATGTGTGTTAGATGAGACGCTGGAGGTTATTGAAGACACGTTGTTACCTGATTCCACCAGAGCAGAAATAAAAGGAGGGGGAAACCCTTACACTGAGCCTCAATATTTACCCTTTGCCTCCATTTATTTTTGAATGTTTGGGACATGATTTATAAGATAGTATTTTCCTCAAATGCTCTTAATATTTAACATCTTAACACTGACTCTGCTTTCTATTTTAAAAACGAAACCACAAGACTATTTTGTTTTTGATTATGCAGAATATTGCATACAGCTAAATTAAGTACCACTCTTTCATTTCCTCATTTGGGTTTAAAAAAGTACATATTTTTTGACCACCAGATTTCACCAAACTCACACACTCTTTAAAGCCTATTTCCTGACTGCTTTAATCAGTCACTCTACACACACTATTTATAGAGCCCAATATCACAATTCTACTTTTGCCTCAGTGGACTTTGCAGTTTGTACAGAATATGAAAAAGACCCCCCCCCCCTCTGTCCTTCGACCCTCACAACGGACAACCCCCCAGTTAACAGGGGAATCGAAGAAACCTCAGGGAGACCAGCAGAGGAAGGGTCCCTCCCCCAGGACGGACGTGCAAAAGATTTTGTGTGTAAATTAAAAAAAGTCCAAATCTGAGTAAAAAGAAAATGTTCTCCAAAAAGAAATTTGGAAAAAAGTCAAATTTTGCAGCTCCTCTTTTCACCCTCTGTCTGAAACCAGAGCCCAGTCTGCTCTGATTGGTTAGCTGGCTGGCTCTGTTGTGATTGGCCGACCGCTTGTCCTGCCCTTAGCCTATCATGTACACTGTTGGCCTGTGTGACTGATGGGGGATGAGTGTGTGACTGCAGCCTGTGTTAATGTCAGTCTTCCTCCCACACAAACAGGTTCAGACCTGTCTCAAAATACTTTACCTGAAATACTTCAAAATCCCCCCCCCAAAAAAAACAAAACACCCAAACATATCTCAGTAAAGACAAGAAATTAAGAGCAAATAAATTCACATTATTTCCTCAGTAAATCCACACTTTAAAACCATAAGCAAAAGTCCCATGAACTCATCATTAGAATATACTATAAATAATGATCAGTCATTATATTCTTAAATGGCTAAATATATTATTTTGTTAATGATTATTTATGTTTTATTATTTATTATAATTATTATTTTTATAATTTCATTTTATTTATTCATTTTTTTCATCTTTATGATTTATTTGTGGATTTTCACTTTACTGATGATTTAGGTTTTATGTATTTATTATATTTATATCACATGTGTATATATTTATGATTTTGTATTATTATTTAATTCATATATGTTTTAATATTTATTATTTCTGGGGGATTTTTCTCTCTTCTTTTCTGCTTTTCTGGATTTGTTTTTAAAGTCGTGGGCGTTTCATTCCTGGAGTTTAGTCACCTGAAGGCAGCACAGGAACACCTGGCTGTAAAAAAACTCCATCCCGATGCATTCAGGTCCTGTCGGAAGACTTCTACTTTAGAGGCAACAGTGTTGTTATTGTTGTTGTTATTGTTGTTGTTTGCAGGAGAATCCATATCGAGCATCACAGGTTCTAAAAAGCCCGCTGAACAGTGGAAGCATCGCCCCGCTGTGGCCCTGGAATAACCCCACGAAAGGTTAAGCGATCAGAAATGCAGCCTGTGCAATCTGTTTGTCACATCTCAGATATTCTGGAGCTGCACCTGAATGCATCGCTACCGAAAAGCTGACCCTGCGGTGATGCGTTCAGTGTGGAAGCGATGGCGTGCCAAGGAGTAGTGTCTGATAAGGCCGTTTCTGCAGCCTGCAAAGAGGGAAACCCCATCACCAGGGTGAGAGAGGCGCATCTGATCCAATGACAACACCTTTTATTCAGAGGCTTGCTGCAGTCTAACCTGCTTTCAGGGTGTGTGTGTGTGTGTGTGTGTGTGTGTGTGTGTGTGTGTGTGTGTGTGTGTGTGTGTGTGTGTGTGTGTGTGTGTGTGTGTGTGTGTGTGTGTGTGTGTGTGTATAACTCTAAAAACGTTGTGAATGAATCTCTGATAAACTGTAAACGGTAAATTCGGAGGATTTTTTCCTCCTTCAGGCTGCAGGGTCACATTTCTAAAGCTGATTTTAAGATAGCTTCTCAAGGCCTTCTTTACCCAATTTACACACATTTTGCTGTCCCTTCTGGAGTTATCCAGCTGGCAGGTTTTATTTTAGACCCGCCTTGTTTTCAAAGAGACTCCGCGCTGTGTGGACAGACCTGTCTTTCCTGAATCCCAGTGACAGCTTCAATGGTCCTACAGTTTTTTTATTAGGCAGCTTTAAAACCAATTGATTTGAACTTTCGTCCACTTCAGAAATTCATTGTCGATTTATCAAATCTGCAGATCTGTTAATAGAAATAATGCAAACGCACCTCTTTAAATGTTACGTTAAGTGTGTTCTCGATCCTGGAAATAAGTAATTTAGCATGAGGGAAAACTGAAACACACACTGAAACACACACTGAAACACACACTGAAACACTGAAACACACACTGAAACACACACTGAAACACACACTGAAACACTGAAACACACCTTTTGAGTAAAGTCAGATTCACGGGTAAATGTTTAAGGTGTGACCACTGGAGTGAGTTTCCCAACACCCCTCCTACATTAAAGATCATTTGATGTGCTTATTCCACCTGACACACAGCTGACACACAGCTGACACACACCTGACACACAGCTGACACACAGCTGACACACACCTGACACACACCTGACACACAGCTGACACACACCTGACACACAGCTGACACACACCTGACACACACCTGACACACACACCCAGCTGGAACACACCTGACACCTGACACACAGCTGAAACACAGCTGACACACAGCTGAAACACAGCTGACACACACCTGACACACACCTGACACACACCTGACACACAGCTGACACACACCTGACACACAGCTGACACACAGCTGACACACACCTGACACACACCTGACACACACCTGACACACAGCTGACACACACCTGACACACACCTGACACACAGCTGACACACACATTAAATACATGTAAAGAACTGGTCCATTAGTCCCAGCAGAGCCACTAAACACTGGTATCCACCTGAAGGTGAGCAGGGTGTGAGAGTCTAAACCTGTATTGTAGTATTTAACATGTATTAGTAGTTTTACTGCAGTGTCTGAATACTTCTGTTCAGGACTTCATGATGCAGCAGACGATGCTCCGAGTTAAAGACCCGACCAGGTCTCTGGACTTCTACACCCGAGTCCTGGGCATGACGTGAGTCCTCGAACAGGGACTGCTTTGGGGGGAGCATCGGAGTCTAACTGATGTTGTTTATATTTGGTCTGATCAGCTGTGAACAGGTAAACGGAGTGTGTGTTTTCTCCAGTTTACTGCAGAAGATCGACTTCCCCTCGATGCGTTTCACTCTCTACTTTCTGGGCTTCGAAGAGAAGTCGGACATCCCCGAGAACATCAAGGACCGAACGGCCTGGACCTTCTCCCGCCGGGCCACCATCGAACTCACGCAGTACAAAACCGGCCCCTTAGCCTATCACGTACCATGTGTTGGAGCGCTGTCCAATAGTAGCGTGTGTTTATGATGCATGTTTTAATGCTAATATTCCTGTCTGTCAGTAACTGGGGGTCAGAGTCGGATGAGAGACTGAGGTCGTACCACAACGGGAACACCGAGCCCAGAGGATTTGGTGAGGAGTAAAAATGAGAGTGATTATTTTTACTGTTTTAATCTCCGTATTTACCATCTGTCACTTGTGTCTCTGATGCTGTTATTGTTGTTTTGTTGTTGCAGGTCATATCGGCATTGCTGTTCCTGATGTTAACGCCGCCTGCCAAGTGTTTGAGAAGCAGGGGGTGACGTTCGTAAAGAAACCAGAGACAGGTGAATCCTGTTCAGGTTATTCTAGATCTCAACAAATCAGATTAAAAGCTCACAAATATTTAGATGTATTAAAAACAAAAGCAGGACAAGTTGCTTTAATTGGGGACTATTTTCAGCGGCGGATGAATACTTATGGATCTTGCTGAAATGAGTCAATAGATTTCAGATTTCATCAAATAATTCTAAATAGGTTAAGAATCAAATCATCGCTGAAAATGATGCAAAATATCCGTGCTTTCTTGCAGCATTTTATAGCAGTAGAGCTTTACGCACATCTTTAGAAACGAGGCCTTCATGTAGATCAACAAGGGAAAACTAAGACAGCACTTTGGAACTATTTCCACACATATTCAGAGTGTGTTCTGGGAATTTCCCTATCAAAAATCCCATGAGGGGTTTACTGTAAGTAATAATAAGCAGAACACGTTCCTCCCAGCAGAGGGAGCCGGAGTGTGTCCTGTTCTCCAGGTCTCTTCATAAAGGACAATGAGACATGAGCAGGGGCGGAGCTAGGCCTTCAGGTTTGGGTGGGCTTAGCCCAGAGGTGAGGTGGAGCTGTGTGCGTCGTAATGCGAGCACTACAACTATTTCCTGGCCTCTTTTTTAAGGTGTTGGGGCGGGGGGGGAGTTCTGCACCCATAGTGTTCTGTGCTGGTTGCGTCCGTAATATATCAGTCGTGTTACTCAGGTCGATGTTACCTGGCCTCACTCATGTTGACGTTTCTTAGGTGGACTTCAAACTTTTTGGACATTTTAAAGTGCATTGCTTGCATCTGGTGCACTTTGAGAGGTTGGATCTAATCAAACTTTGTGGGCTTGGTGAGGGGAGGGGGCACAACTCTCAACACTCACAGGAAAAATATATCAATCAATCAAAGCATTGAAAATACTTTAACCAATGACAAGTGAAATATTTTCATTCTGAAAACGTTGTTCTTCAAAAAGGAGCACGAGTCTAAATGTTCATTGGGTGGGCTTTAAGAGGGTGGAAGCACACCTAAAATACGCCTAGCTACGCCACTGGACATGAGAATGGAAGATTAGGGCTCTGAGCAACCGTTATTTTTTGTTCTGAGATAAAATCATATGCTTTGTTGTTGTTGTTGTTGTTGCTGTTGCTGCTGTTGTTGTTGTTGTTGCTGTTGTTGTTGTTGTTGTTGTTGTTGCTGATAATCTCAGAATTCTGACTTTTTCTTCTAAAATGTCTCTACAGGTAAAATGAAGGACCTGGCCTTCATTCAGGACCCTGACGGATACTGGATTGAGATTTTAAATCCTACCAAAATGCATAATTTAATCCAGATGCAGTCGGGCGTTTAATTTTGGATCTTCAAGTTGCTGCTTATTTCAGACGCCTTGAATAGCCAGGCGTTCTACGGCATCAGCGCCCCCCCCCCCCTCCCATCTGCAGCCCCATATGATGAAATAAGAAATGTTCTCCAGCATTTTTCATACATTTTCTAAACGTAAAACAAATAAAAAACACAAAGTTAAACTCACTGGACAATTCCCCTTTCTCTCAGAGTGTGTGTGAGTGTGTGTGTGTGTGTGTGTGTGTGTGTGTGTGTGTGTGTGTGTGTGTGTGTGTGTGTGTGTGTGTGTGTGTGTGTGTGTGTGTGTGTGTGTGTGTGTGTGTGTGTGTGTGTGTGTGTGTGTGTGTGTGTGTGTGTGTGTACTTTTTAATCTACTGTATACTTCTTCAGAGGTAAATACTGTCCCTTTAACTTCCCAACACGTGATATCGGGCAGTACTGTATTATCAAACATGTATTTCCCTTTAGGAATTGTCTCCAAGTTAACAAACTGCTGCGTAAAGGATAATACATAGGATCAATAATAACCTTAATAATGAGATACTGTGCGATATGGAAGAGGATTGGGGCCACGTGATTATTTTTGGGATTTAACCGATCGTTTTTAGTTTTAGATCTGAGACTAAAGTCAAATGGATTCATTTCTTTCTTGAAATCTGATTTAATCTCAGATCTCCCAGCAGAAAAGCAGCGTCCTCACATCATGCTATGGTGTCATGGTCCTCATAAATGCTGGAAAACAAACAGTTTGCACACACATTTTACACTTTTTACTCCTCTAGATTTGTTCCACAGCTTTACTTAAAACATGCTTTGCAGATTTAGTGTTTTAAAGTGTTGAATCCTTCCTTAAAGTGGATAAAACTTCAAAACTGTACTTTGATTCTGAGATGTTTATGGTTTAATACCCCTAAATATAAATCTAAGTGTACAGTTTATAGAAGAAACTGAGAGACACACACATTTATCAGAAGATGTTACGCCATCTTTATTTGTAAAAAGGCAGACAGGGAATTAAAACAGTGAGTTCAATGGAAATGCAAGTAAACAAAAAGTGGGAAAGGGTTTATCAAATATGGGGTTAATATCTCAGTTTGAACCAGTATGAGCTGTCACTGGTATTCCCTCCTTCCTCTTCGTGGAGGCTTTGTTTTGTCCCATAGTCTGTGTTAAAGTCTGCCAGAAAGCATGCTGTTAAAAGTAATCCCATTACAAGACCTGTAAGTCGCTGTCGACACACAACACGTCACAGACAGGCTTTTGATAAACTGCTATTAGGTTAAATACGTTTCCAGGTGAGAAAGGAACCATTTAGATCCCAGTATAGGTCATAGTCCTGTCCAGCCCACGAGGGGTACAAATATGGACTCGGAATCATCAATAACCCCCAAAAACACCTCAAAATGGTCCAAATCAGTCAAGCTATGTATGAGCTAATCCACGCTATAATGCTAATTGACACTAAATGCCTCAACTTATGCAGGTTAGCATCCGGCAGTTTCTGTGTGCTGGAGACCCCTACTCTACATACTCTGACATACAACTTTGGGGTGCTCCACATGTCTGGGTTCAAAACGCTGGAAGCTAGACTATTACAGGATTAGTTTATCCAAATGATTCATATTTAGGAATTAATATTGAGCTAAATGTAGCTAGCATACTCCCATGTGTGAGAGTGCTGCACAGTGTGGGAAATGTTCTGTATTTCAGAAGCTGTTTTCTGCCAATCCTCTTCATGTGTCAGGAGGTATGGATCCATTAATCTGTGTGTTCTTTATGACCCGGGCATGTACTTTAGGGTCACTTCAAACCGTTGTCACCTCCATGAGTTATCTTAAAAACCACACCAGCTGCAGCCATCAGTAAATACAAGTCTTTGTTGGTTGATTGACATCTGGCACAGCGAATTGTGATAGCCCTCTCTTGTTTTTTGAACACCCATTGGACGAAAGCCACGTTGTTAGACCGTCGACAAACCAAATTGGCTAAATGTGAGGGACGCACGATAGAGAGACTGGGGGGGTACATTATTAACAGGAAGTGGCAGGGCTATTTAATTCAAAATCAGAAAGCCCCGACCTCAGTTCCCCACGGTCGGTACGGTTTACTGCTGCTGATGAGAGGAGTCGAAGAGGAAGAGGAGGAAGAGGAGGAGATGGGAGGACTTGTGGAGGTGAAGGAGGAAGGAGGGAGGACGGGGAATCCAATGGGAAACGATGCCGAGAGTGAGAGGAGGGAGGCGGAGAGGGGAGTGCATGGGAGTACAAAGGAAGAAGAGGAGGAGGAAGGTGATGAGGAGGCCACGTTGCGTTGGAAAGCCTCGGCCAGAGGACCCCCATCTCCGCTCAGTCCGAAAGGAGGCCTGAACGCAGCGACGGAAGCAGCCCAGTGGTGGGGGAGGAAGGGGGGAGGTAAAGGGTGAGGCTGCTGGTGATGCTGGTGGTGGTGGTGGTGGGGGTGCAAATGGGAAGCGAGGTGGGAGAGGAGGCGGGATCGCAGGGGGTCTCCAGAGTCAAGACCCTCCACCGAGCTCAGGTAACGAGAGACCTCCGTCACACACTCCCGAAAACCCAGAGACAGGAAGTCCAGCGCCAGAGCCTGGGCGTCAAAATAACCTGCAGGGGGGAGAGAGAGAGGGGGAGTCAAATACTGCGTGTACAGAGAGAGAAGCAGGGGTGTGATATTTGGTCCCTGAAGGCAGCATCTCTCTGGTCCAATGCGGTTTCTCCATGTTGGGCTATAAAGGAACTACAGCACGGTCACATGACTTCAGGTCACGCTGCTCAGCTGATTGTATGTTTAGGATAAACGACTTTACACCCAAACAAACGCTGCAGAGACCCCCCCTCCCTCCCCTCTCTCTCCCCTCTCTGTCTCTCCCTCTCCACCCCCTTCACATCACTGGCTTAATGAAAGCAAACTGCGCTGTTCAGGGTCAAGTGGTGCTTTTATCCCCTGCCGCTTTCCCATGGACTCACCACCTCCCTGACACACACACACACACACACACACACACACACACACACACACACACACACACACACACACACACACACACACACACACACACACACACACACACACACACACACACACACACCACAGTGACTTCAAAGTACGAGCGCTGACTTAAACGTGTCGCCTCATGTCGTCTGCTAAAAGTTGGCCTCACAAAGATAAAGGCTGCATGTAAGGATTAAAGAAACTACAACATGTATTTTAATAAATACTTTTGCACACAAGCAACATTTCAAAGCAATGCTCATGGGAGTTGTAGTCTTCTCTAAGATTCCTTCAGTGTTGAGTCTCTGCAGGTTTGTAGCACCTCCCCCTCACCTGAAGCCGTCAGCAGTCTGCCTGCAGTCTTCTGCCTGCAACTCTAATCCCTTCATACACACTCGCCTTATATGAAATGTATTTTACAAACACAGTTTATCATTTTGAGAAACCTCTGAACCTGTTAGAATCTTGCTTTGCTGTTGAAAGTGTGAGCAAAGTATAGCAAGTTACCTTTCCCAGCAGTGGCCTGCAGCAGCTTCAGATGATCCACCGTCATCTGCAGGATCTCCGCCTTCTCCAGCTTAGCTGAACCCTGAGAAACACAAGACCTGAGTACTTCTACTTTACTCAAGTACAAGATCTGAGTACTTCTACTTTACTCAAGTACAAAACCTGAGTACTTCTACTTTACTCAAGTACAAGACCTGAGTACTTCTACTTTACTCAAGTACAAGATCTGAGTACTTCTACTTTACTCAAGTACAAGACCTGAGTACTTCTACTTTACTCAAGTACAAGATCTGAGTACTTCTACTTTACTCAAGTACAAGATCTGAGTACTTCTACTTTACTCAAGTACAAAACCTGAGTACTTCTACTTTACTCAAGTACAAGACCTGAGTACTTCTACTTTACTCAAGTACAAGATCTGAGTACTTCTACTTTACTCAAGTACAAGACCTGAGTACTTCTACTTTACTCAAGTACAAGATCTGAGTACTTCTACTTTACTCAAGTACAAGATCTGAGTACTTCTACTTTACTCAAGTACAAAACCTGAGTACTTCTACTTTACTCAAGTACAAGACCTGAGTACTTCTACTTTACTCAAGTACAAGACCTGAGTACTTCTACTTTACTCAAGTACAAGATCTGAGTACTTCTACTTTACTCAAGTACAAGACCTGAGTACTTCTACTTTACTCAAGTACAAGATCTGAGTACTTCTACTTTACTCAAGTACAAAACCTGAGTACTTCTACTTTACTCAAGTACAAGACCTGAGTACTTCTACTTTACTCAAGTACAAGACCTGAGTACTTCTACTTTACTCAAGTACAAGACCTGAGTACTTCTCCCCCTCTGGTTCATGTATTAATACTCAGTGGTAATACCTGCTTCTCGAAGGCGGAGGGCACGAGTCTGCGTAGCTCCGACAGACTGCTGTTGATTCTGTCTCTGCGCCGCTTCTCGATTATCTGACAAATAAATTCACAAAATAAAAAACCGTGAGTCCTTAAACGCATCACCAGAGATGAGCCCTGCTTCACTAACACCCCTGACCCTTTACAGCTGGATATGGTGTGTTGTAGCTACACCTGTATCTACTTTGTAAACAGATATCATGATGCTTTTTAGATTCCTTTACTCAGAAGTACACAAAGAAAACAACATTTGCTCCTCATTGATGAAGAACAGCATAAAAAGTGTGTATTTATCAGAGTTTAAATCAGAATAATATACGATTCTATGATTTAAAGAAGCCGTGCTGCACATTAACTACTTTACATTTAGTATATTTTGTTGATGATAGTTTACGTTTCATTTTGAACTTTTGGAATTGAACTTTTAACCTCATTTATTTTACAGCTTTTCTTTGAAGATCCAGATACAAAATATAATCAACAGATACTTGATCAAAGGTTAGGATCATTCTGAATTCATTCCTTAGTAAAAATCTAAAGCTATACACTGAGATATTCTGATTCTGATATTGCTTCTCCCTGGTGAAATGTCCCAGTGTCACTGAGTCATGTAATATTTTCACCCCTCTGCGTTTTTTCCTCGCCGTCACTTGAGTGGTGGTGGTCGGGGATCCACATCTCGTTAAGGACGCCTTCATGTGCCTGAAAAACAGAACACTGATCTCATAAAAGCATCAAAACACACATATTTCATTTAATACTGAGCAGTATTAAATGATCGGAGACTTTTATCTAAAGAACAGTAAAGAGACAAAAGCGTAAAGGTACTTCTGTTTCTAAAGACACTTCTTATTGTGGAAGTGCGCTGCAAGGGATTGTGGGAAATGTAGTTCACGTGGGGACAGTAAATAAGGGGAATTAAAAAATATGTCTTCAATCTGATCATCACAGATTGCAGATTTCTAACAGTCTATCTCAGGTGGGATTTTACCTTTGGTATTAAAAGCGTCACACTGTAGAGAGCGTTTGTTTTATACACCCTGCAGCTCCAGGTGGGTGGGGTTATCTCATTAAAAACAGACAGGTGAACCTTTTTATTATTTTACTTAAACCCCGTTAAACCAACTCATTAGTTCAACATGGATCAGATTATATTGTTTTTTAATAAATGTTCCTTTTGAATAAAAACAGCAGTTTTATTTATTATAAAAGAACATCATGAAGCGTCCCGTGAATCTAACACTGATTTTGAGTTTTAAATGACCTAATGTTGAAATGTGTCTATATATATATTTAATAAAGCAGGTAGATGTTGTTCTTCAGAGTTCAACACGTTAAATTATTGTTATAGTACTTTATGGAGGAAGTTACCTTTAAATCCTGGAATTACAAGATCAATAACCTTCATATTTAAACCAATGATCAGCTATAAAGAAGCTGCAGACCATCAGAATAACCTGACATTTTAAAAATAGGATTAAGACAAAGAAAACATTTAACATCGGAGTGCTTCCTTTAGCATTTAAATTGGGATTTAATATAATTATTATATATGAATTTAATCATTAGCCCCGGGAACCTTTAGGTGTGAAATATGACACAAAGACTCACCCTGGATAAATGCACTCCCTGCCCACATCGATGGTCTCCTCCAGGTCGCTCTCTGCGGAGCTGCTGTCCTCACACGGCCGCTTCATGGTGCATGTAGGGCGGGGAGAAGTCTCTGTGTCTCCCGGTAAGAGGTGTGGATGTTTTTTAGTTTAAAAAATAAGAAGATTCTAACCCCTCTCTCTGTTCTTGTAATATGTTTTAGAGGATACAATTATGATAGGAGGAAACAACTATAAAATATTGGCCTACTCAGCAGGTTTTAAAGGGATATTAGGTTTCTCGGTGTGTTTAATCCAGAAGTTGATGAAGAAGTTTCAGGTTCGTTTCCTTCCCATGCAAAGAACAATTTCCCGGTATCAACAGACGATAAGAGTGGGGAACATGGTGCAGAGCTCCGTGTTCCTCTGTGTTTGGTCTCTAAAGTATTCAGTGTATCCAGGAGTCGTTTTTTCCAGCGGTGTTTGTCCGGTGAGTAATCCGAGACAGGTGGCCCGTGTGGCGGCTGCAGACCGGACTGATGACCGGTGAGTGCTCCTCTGCTGGAGCTTTCCCACGGAGCCTGACACACACACACACACACACACACACACACACACACACACACACACACACACACACACACACACACACACACACACACACACACACACACACACACACACACACACACACACACACACACACGCAGTGGACCCGCCCTCGTGCATTTACACGCATTTGAAGTTTTCAGCAGCACTGGTCCCCTTCTGATAAAACTGTGTGTGTGTGTGTGTGTGTGTGTGTGTGTGTGTGTGTGTGTGTGTGTGTGTGTGTGTGTGTGTGTGTGTGTGTGTGTGTGTTTGCATGGGAATGAAGACACTTTTAACCGTCAATAAATATGGAGTATTTAGTGAAACATGTTTCAGAACAGCATTTTCACTGTTGCATTGCGTCTTTATTTTACCCTCCCAGTGCAGCCAGGAACACAGGGATTTTAGCCTCTGCAGACCATTGACATGCACTAACACCTATAGAACTACAGGAGAGGGAGCACCAGAGTGTTTCCAGAGTCTGAAGAAACAGAAATAGAAAAAGTGTGTGTGTGTGTGTGTGTGTGTGTGTGTGTGTGTGTGTGTGTGTGTGTGTGTGTGTGTGTGTGTGTGTGTGTGTGTGTGTGTGTGTGTGCACCAGACATTCCCACAGCTCCTGCTTGTGTATGCTGAAACCCAATCATCGTGTGAGTGAGGTCAGACACACACACACACACACACACACACACACACACACACACACACACACACACACACACACACACACACACACACACACACACACACACACACACACACACACACACACACTGATAGCCTCAGATAAAGTTGTCAGCACCGTCTCATTGGCTGAACTCTTTCTGAAATACCTCAGAGTCTCTTACTCTCAGATTATCACTGCAACACAACGGAGATCATCACACACACTTTATCAAAGACTGCAGCGAGACACGGTTCTAGAGACACGGTTCTAGAGACACGGTTCCACAGACACGGTTCTAGAGACACGGTTCCACAGACACGGTTCCACAGACACGGTTCCAGAGACACGGTTCCACAGACACAGTTCCAGAGACACGGTTCCACAGACACGATTCCAGAGAATACGGTTCCACAGACACGATTCCAGAGAATACGGTTCCAGAGACACGGTTCCACAGACACGATTCCAGAGAATACGGTTCCA